>NC_049985.1:5607309-5608313 GCF_000003815.2 Branchiostoma floridae | reverse complement strand
TTCAACAATGCCTGTGTCTACTATTACAACTGTGCCAGAAACACTTCAGATTCAAGTGCAAGGACTACTGAGACTGGTAAAACAGTAGAGAGAATACTCACTGAAACAGCTTACCCAACATCATCTATTGGTGAAACAAACAAGGCATTGATGGAAACAACTGAAAAGCCAGTAACTGACTTTGCAACTGACAGACCAACTACCACATCCCAAGAAGAAACTTTAGACCTTGAAATGTTTACAGCTGAATCAGATCTTGCAGCTCACATGATAGGGAAGATAAAAGCAAACAAAGAAGGTCCCAAAGATGACACTGTTGCACTTGAAGATGAACAGCTATCAACTGATGCCCCTCCTCCAACAATGGAAGCCATGATTAAGACTGATTCACCTAATGAATCCAAGGTAGAACCTTTTACTGTTTATACCAAGGTTAGCAGCACAACAACAGAGACTGACTTCTTATCAACAGGCGAGCCCTTCTCTGAGGAGGATGGAACAACAGTGCAGAACACCTTGGCAGTGGACAGTACAGAGCAACCCAGAACATCAGAAAAAGAGGCTACTGCAAACAGCAATACTGCAACAAATGCCACACAGGCGGCATCTGGAGTACAGAGCACAACACCAATGGTGGCAACTTTAACAGATACACAAAATCTAACGACACAGAAAGCAAAAAGTTCAAGTGAAATACCATCTTCTACAAAAACAGTGACAATGCCATCCCCAATGCAGAAAACAACAGCAGATATGGTTGTGAAGGAGGTTCCACCCACTAGAAATGCCCCAGCTCTAAGGGACATTGTAACAGTCAAACTATCCAAGATGGTAGAAGTGGTGACACAGCCAACTGGAGCAAGTACTGAAGAAACCAGAACAGTCAACAAATCAGCACCTGGGACATCTACAGTATATGCACACATGACAACTGTTTCACCTATTGTAACTAGCCAGAAGTCAAACAGAGAACAGAAAAACCAGAGCTGATGGCCACAAGACTG
>NC_049985.1:5588549-5607209 GCF_000003815.2 Branchiostoma floridae | reverse complement strand
TTGGAGGGCATTGATGGTGGAGAGGTAGAGGACATCTTCAAGTTGATGGCTTCAATGACACTTCAAATCAGATGAATGAACTGTTCAAAACTAATGCAAGTACTGTACCTGTCCAGCCAACTTTAGCAGCTTCCTCAGACAAACGTATGGAGACAGCAGAAATGGATAGTTCTACTGCATCGCAACATGACGTTAAGGTCACAACAACCCTCCCAACAACTACCCCATTGATGACACAGACAGACAGCACCACAATGGCAAAAACTACAAAGGAACCTGTGACAGATATGCTTGCAGTATCCACAAAGCCATCAGCAACACAAAAGGAGGAAGAGCCTAGGCGCTTGCCAGCCATCATAACGGTGCTGACTGCCCGGCCTCCAGTTGACACTCCTCTTACAACAACCAAGCCTGACTTGTCAACAAGAGCAAGGCTTCCCCACAGTACAGAGTTAACTTCCATCCCTACGGTAACTGATTTGACATCAGAGACGACAGTCGAGTCTACAACATTCAAGACAGAAGCTGAAAAGGTGGAAGATTTGGGGCTAATGGCAGAGGAAACGTCTGTGTCAGCGAAACCAACCGAAGCACGCACCCAAAGCACAACCTCAACGACAACAGCACCAATGAAGAACAGCACCACAGAGGGAACAAATAGTCCTCTTCCATCAACAACAAATATGGTAACCTCTACAGCAGTGACAGAAGTTACAACAGCTTTGGATTATGTGGAAATACTCAATGTTGACCAAAGTGCCTCTGGAGGAGAGACCGCTGGGAGTCTTTACTTAGAGTACCCTGACACTGAGGAAAATGCAGTCATACACAAAGATGGGGAGGATGTGGAGAAAAAGACTTCATTGGACACCACTACATCTCCTTCACTACTACAAACTGAAGAGATGGACATTAACACTGAAATGATGCCAAAATCAACAACATTCATAACACCAAGACTCACAGAGCCAACATCATCTACTGTGAGTACTGTGACATTTGGAGGGTCTGATCAGGAAGACAACATGCCATCATCAACTATGCAGCATACAGCAGAAACAACAACTAAGACAGCTACTACTACAACTGCAAACTTTAGTACAACTAAGCCAAGGCAAGAAGAACCTACAACAACAGAGAGGAACATGAAAACATCAAGCTCTAAGATATCTACAACCAATGTACTGTCTTCACTGTCAGAACGCGATTCAGAATCAGCAAGAACAGAGCATACGCCAACGACAACAAGAGCTGCAATAGCAGCTAGCAAGACAGAAGATACAACAGTTCAAAATAGAAAAGTTTCTGTGACAAGTTTCCCAAACAATTCAACTTATGCTGACAAAATTGGACATCCAGCAACATTATCCACAACAGAACTGACCACCAGCACAATGCTTGACACAGCATCAGAAACTTCTACCAGTGTCCAAGAAATGCCAAGCTCTGCTAAAACTCTGCCTGAAAGACGTCTACCAGCCATCATCACTGTTTTGACGATGAGACCTGATACAACAACACCAGGAGCTACAACAATAAAACCCAATGAAGCAACAAAGAAAGACACTAGCACAATCTCCACAGCTTTACCAGCAACAGAGCAGAAAAATCTGACAGCGGAAAAAGCACTGCCCGCAACTGCAAGGACCACAACAGCAGTCCCACAAACAACAGAGAAGACGTTTTCCACTAAAGCCATTTTGACAACAGATTCACCATTGTATACAACAACAACAATCCCACAAACTGATGTGACTGACACAACTTACGACAGAACATCAACTGTAGGCAAAGCAGCAGGAAGCCTCCATGAAGGTCAATCTCCTGACAACATGGCAACTGAGCAAAGCAAGGGCAAAGATGTCTCTGTTACAACTGTGACGCCTTCTACAGCAGCAGCAGCAAGTACCAGCTTGTTCCAGACCACAGAGGGAAAGATGTCATCAACATTTAGGACAACAGAGTCATCAACAACACAAGGGAGGCCTTTGACAACCAGTGTCTCAACACCTCAGAGCAAACACATCGAGGTAACTGACGAATCGAAAAGGCAAATAGCTGAGACAACAAAGAGTCCTGAAGCTACCACACTGTCAAATCTAATCAACACATCTTCCTTACTTTTAAACAAGGAATCAGACACATTGAAAGAAACAACAAGTGGGACTCCTAAAGTCGAAGGAACTACAGAAGAGATTCTAGCTGCAAACACAACTGCTCAGTCAGAAGGTGAAAGGACCACCACACAACTTAGCACCACTCAGACATTGAAAAGTACTACAGCCATGGCACCAGTGAGGAACGCAGCAGCCATCATTACTGTACTGACTGCCAGACCACCAAGAGTTCAAGTTCAAACAGATGCAACTTTCCCTCAGACCACATCAAGTGTTACTACAAAGAAAGCTTCCACTAGGACAGTCACACCAGTGAAGGCAACAACTTCTGAGCGCATCCCTGTATCTGTAATGACAACAGAAATACAAGAGACGAGCACAGGTTCAGTACAAGGTAAGATGAAAGCCCTTGCAACAACTGCAATTTCAAGAAGCACTCTACCATCAACAGAAAAGTTTGTTCCAAAGAGTGGGCCACTAGCAGTTACTGAAAAGATGTTAGAAAAGGATTTGAGCACAACAGAGGCAACAGCTACAACTTCTGAAATGCTCACAGACAAGGGAATAACTGTAACTTTGGCACATGCAAAAGGCTTTCTCTCAACCACCACAGGGAAGACTAATGAAGACAAGTCCACACAAGCAAACACAGAAACAGTGAAAAGGTTACGTGCTGTACCAGAAACAACAACGGCCTCTCTGCCAGATGAGACAACATCAGTTCTTTCTACAACACACGGTGCCAAAGTTGAAGATGTAAGAACAACAAGTCAGGCATCAGAAAATGCAGCTACTACAAATGGTACTGTGATCATCAGTGAGACATCAACCCTGGCAACAACAACAACACCTGAAACATCTACACATATTGAAGATGACATGGCCAAAATTGACAAAACTGTAACCACAAGCAGTGCATCCACAGTGACAGCCACAAAAGAAACTGAAAAAGATGCAGCATTGAGAAAGCTGTCAAGAACAACAGAGACAGTCAAGACAACAACAGCTGAAACAACTACTGAGCCTACAGTCAGGATCACTTCCACAAATATGATGGATAAAAGACAACAAGACAAATCTACAACACCAGTACACAAAACAACTACTACAACAGCCACACCAGATTACAAGACACCACAGGACATAACCAGAAAGTCAACACCCAAACAGGAATCCAGTGAGAAGATGACTGACACAACGACAGCCTCGGGAATAGAACCAACAACCAGAGGTGCACAGGAGGCAACAACTCTGCCAGGAGCAGAGTCTACAAGTGAGTCCGTCCAGGTGATTGACCTGGAGGAAGAAGCCGGGGTGACAGAGCTGAGGGTGGATGGCAGAGTACCACTGTGACTGTGAGTAGCTGAGAGAACATTTTGTGCCTTTAAGAAGATGAAATGGAAATCCTACTTTGTAACTGCATAGATGTCGATGGAATGAAATAGAACAGATATATCTGCTCCTTTTACAACAAACTATGTACCATATATCTAATAGATACAGCCTTAACTTAATTTTGACAAGGATGTTTGATCTGAATCAATTGAATGTGGTTTTTAAGATGCCAAGATACATTGTAACCAACATTAGTATGAACAGTTTTTCTACAACTTTACAGAAATTGCTTATCAAGTTGCATATGCATGTGATCAAAGGGATTTTAGTCAGATACACATAACTTTTAGCTTGCAGGGCAAATGTACAAAATAAATGAATTACGAATTCAATGTTTTTAATTGTACAGAAAACATGAGACAATTTGTTTCCTGACAAAGAAGTAATTATAGCATATGCAAAAATTACAGCCAACTGGTCTAAAGCAAAGTGAGCTTATCAAAAGATAGTAGAAGAAAACTATGAAGTTTTGTACAGATATAGGTAAAATATCATTGACATTTCTATTGTAGTGTGTTAAAGACTTATAAAAACGCTTGACATGTAGTATAGCCCTAACATCTTTAGAATATTCACATTGATTGTGCTGACACAATTATGT
This sequence comes from Branchiostoma floridae, assembly GCF_000003815.2. NCBI lineage: Eukaryota > Metazoa > Chordata > Leptocardii > Amphioxiformes > Branchiostomatidae > Branchiostoma > Branchiostoma floridae. Next base: position 5,603,096 of record NC_049985.1, on the reverse strand, counting down.
GTAACACTGTATCAAGAAGAAATTCTATTTGGAGACATGAAAGAAAGCAAACTGTCAACCTTGGTTCTCTAGAGACTATTTTCTTGTATTTTGTTATGAAAATTACCTGTTTTCTGAATAGATATACATAAGTTAAGGACAATTGACAACGTATCTCCACTTCAGATGTTGCTTCATTAAAAAGAGACTTGATTACTGAATAAATGGTCCTAAAACACGTCCATGTTCTTGTGAATATATTGTGTGAAGGTGATGAAGGGAAATTTAGAACACATGGAGAGAAGATGCGTAAATAGTTTCATCAGGTTGGTAGATTAATTGAACAAAGTCTTCTTGGTTACACAACCTTCTTTAATTTTCCAGTAAACATTTTGGAAAACAAACATCTGTGGTCTTCATCAGTACAAAATAAAAAAAAGTACAGTGCCGCTATATATATGCCCCTACGTCACAAAGCGGCAAGGATGCTTAACGTATCACGTTATAGAACATTCCAATGTCAAGTAATTACATCACAATATAAATATATTAGGTTAAGTTCACATTGCACTGACTCTGTCTAGTTCATATAGCACCAATACTATTTGTTTCATTTTGTGTTGATGAAGACGACAGATGGTCGTGAAATGTTTACTGAAGAACTAAAAAAGGTTGTGCAATGAAGAAGACTTTGTTCAGTTTCAGAGAAGGAAGTTGTTTCACAGTTCCCTACCTTAAAGAGCGACCTGCAGACGTACTCATACACCAGGTTCTGCAGGGACTTGATCAGGAGTTTGATCCGCATGTCTGTACTGCCTGGGTCCTGTATATAGAGAAGGAAAAGGAATCATAATGACAACTGCCTGGGTCCTGTACATAAATTAGAAAAAATAATTCAATGAATAACCACAACATCGTCAAGTCATGTGTGGTGTGTGCTCTTCAACATTTCACCACTAAACACTTTGTACTAACTAAGAAAAATTGCAGTCTTATTTTCCTCTGAAGCCACCAGTCCAGGGTATTTTTATGCCTCGGTCATAAAAAAATCTCACAAAATGAAAAACATAACACTGTATGAGTTGTGTATTATTTTGTATTTCCTGCTGTCTAAGGTGAAGTTTGCAGCAGAAAATTTTTTTTTTCAATTCCATAACCAGATTGCACAACAATTGGTCAAAGTTAAAACCAATTTTATTTCCTGCAAACATTATCTGAGCTAGAAAATGTAAATATGCAATATATGCATTTGACAATATCAATACAGTGTATATTGACTATATAAGTGTGAAAGGGCCCTTTAGGCTACTAGAATTCTGTACAAGTCTGTAGTTACATCGGAAAAAGTTGAGCTGTAATTTCCATTACAAAACACTGGACCAGATGAAGTTTTAAGTTTAGAAGCACCACCTGTCAATTTGCACGAAAATTGCATAAGGCAAACCCTGGAGAATTTCAAAGCAATCTGTCCTGACCTGAGTGGTCTCCAGGGCTCTCTTGAACAGCCTGAGGAAGGACGCCAGGCTGAAGCGGTACATGTTGTTCAGCTTCGACAGGTCGCTGATCACAAAGAACAGGGTGCTACCACTCTCAGCCAGGGGGAGGTATGCACTGCGCTCCTATAGAGAGAAAAGATACATCACCTTCAATTGCAGTGCAAGACAAATAATATGAAAACATGTGCAGACATTAAGTATGATGTACCACCCCGTCTATGATTATAGGCTTTTTTCCCAATAATAAGGGGAAAATGGGAGAATATAATTGATGGATGGATGGATGAAAGGATGAATAGATGGAAGGAAAGATGTACATATGTAGATGAAAAAATGTATGTTTGTAGATGAAAATATGATCAAGTGCCCAAACTAAATCACAGTCAACAAGCACTACCTTTTCAATATCTTCAGAGAAATAATAAAATGTTTTTCAACATGTAGGAAATTCCATGCATTTTAACTTAGAAAGGACACAAATCTACCCGAGTACGTATACTTCTTCTTTCGTACAGAAATCGGAATTTGACCACAACTCAGCATTGAAATACAATTTTCCCAACAGATAAATTAAATGTGACCCCGACCTTATCCAGGGAGTCCTGCAGCTGGATGGACTCGTTGAGAGAGTCTGTGATGGTGATGCTGCTGGCCTTGGTCTTGTTCAGGGACTCCAGGAGATCCTTGTTCTCAAGGATGTTACCCTGGGCGTTGGCCAGCTCCTGATTAAACACAACATAATGTTACTACATAATGGATAAAATTATTTTGATAAAACATTCATGTATATGATATGCCAAATAGCAATTGCTCAAGCAACTGGATTTGATTTTGGAAAATCATATCCAGTTGCTTGATCAATTGCTATTTGGCATATCTCATAACCTAGATGTCTAACCTTCATCAACATACATGTACATATACCTGTAGTGTATTCATAATATCACAATAATTCTTCCTCATATGGAAAACAGTTAATGATAAAATGTTGAGATGATGACCTGATAATCCAAATCAAGAAAACAGCTCAAGAGAGACATACATTTGTAGCTATTGAAATGCAAGTGATTATTAATAGAGTACAAAGAATCTTAGCATGAAAGTTCATCTGTGTTGGTAAATGACATTGTGGAAAAACTAAACTTTACTTAACCAATTAATCTTAGTGTTGGTTAAGTAAAGTTTAGTTTTTCCACAAGAGTACAAAGAAGATACTGAAAAGTAACTACAATCACCAAAATGCTAACAAAACAAGGCAATCAGAGATGGCAGACTTCACCCCCTTCAAGCAATACTGCATTGTGTGTATGCACATAGACACACATATACACACAGCAGGAAAGACAAAAGTGATAATTCTTGTATCAGGTCAGGTTATACCCCTGGTCAAAACAGAACCTGGGTACATTTTGGTCAGGGGGTACTGTACATCCTGGTCTGTTACACTGTTACTGGTAAGTCAGACATAACAGTGACCCCTGACCTGTAGCAGTGACTCCTCCAGCTGGGCCAGCTGCACCTTGAGGTCCTCCTCCTGCCTCAGCAGCTCTGTCTTACGCACCTCCAGCTCTGGCTTCTCATGCTGAATGGTGGTGGCCAGAAGCTGTACAGAAATAATTATTAGTACTGTCAGCGTTGGCAGATGATTTCATTGATGGAAAGTTTTGAAGTATGTTGCAATTACAGAAAATCACAGTGATATTAAAGTACTGTTTGCTTGACACAAAACAAGATACTATTTTCTGTGTAAGTTTTGTTTTTTATTATATGTAACTGTTACAGTACATACATATACACATGTACATGTACATGTACCTGTATGCTCCTTTGCGTTAATTGTGACCCAGGTCCCCCACTATAAAGCAGTATTCACACCACTGAGTTGTGTAACCTTGGTTAATCATGACAGAAATAAAGAAGATAGATATGTATTTAAGTGAACCAGGACTATCCAGCCTTAGCCTGTCTAACATCACGCTCCTAGCGGCCGGCCTTACAGATGCCACCTCTCAGGAAGGAGGTCATTAACCCCAGCCAGCAAGAGATGGTGTGAACACTAATCCAGCCTTACCTGTCCCCGTAAGCCAGCCCTGGTGGTGGTGAAGTTGACCTCTGTGATGATGGAGGCGGCGTCAGGTGGGACCTCTGGGTTCGGGTTCCGAGTGGCCATGAACAAGCGGAAGTCTTCGTGGTAGTCTACCACCTTGTCTCCGATCTGGACAACAAAACGTGGGCCTGCAAACATACAGGCGTTAAAAAGAGCTTAAACTATATAAAGGCGACAAAGTGATGATTGTCATTTGGGCAAATTTTTTTACATTATGAGTACAAGGCCTTTTATGCCTTTTTTCTCCTATAATACAATATTCTTTCATTTGGTCTACTTACAAAGTTACATTTGTAAGTTTGACAGAGGTTGCAGATACATGTTCCAGTATTTCTGTCTTAAAACTAAAGTAGCAATTGCAATTAAGGAGGACCCAATATGAAGGTCTGAACGTGAAGTGCAGATGTCATTTTGCAAAATAAATTCATTGTTGTTGTTTTTTTAAATTTTTGCAGTGACCTCTTCATTGCAAATTCAAGCATTTCCAATGTATCACTACTAACTGTGCTTCAGAATTGCTTCAACCACAAACTTAAACGACTGCAAAATTAAGCTCCAGCACAAATGGCTAAATTTACTGTTATTGTATTGTAATTACAGTTTTAGACTAGAGTAGACACCTTTGATTTTGTGTTTACCTTGTCTGAATCTCTCATGTTACCTGCAATTAGTAGCCTGGGTACCATCCGGAAAGTAGTTTGCTCCAACGTTCATTATATACTATATACAGTCGCTTCCAGCTCCGACATTCACTATACACTGTATACAGTCGCTTCTCTGTGTTTCCGTCTGGGAACGCGGACCATCTTAACGCCTGGAATCGTCTAAATTTTGGACGCAAGCGCTGATTGGTCCCCACATATGAGCGAATTATGGAATGGATTCAAGGGCTCGTTCGAACTGGTGTTCCAACACCGTAAACGCCCTCCTATTCACCTTCGGGAGAGCCTGTTGTCATCAAACCAGCGCTCTAGAACCCATTCCTGATTCGCTCATTAACTGACGTTACCACCAAATGGTTTAAATGTTCAAGTCTCCAGACGGATAGCAGAAGTGAACCTAGGAGCAAACTACTATCCGGATGGTACCCAGGCTATGCAATTAGCCCATTGGCAAGAATTTGCAATAAACTAATTGTATTACCTTGACTGGTGAGGTCTCCCCTCAGCAGGGGGTACAGGATAGGCTCTATCCCGTCCATCTCCTTAATCAGCAGGGTCTTCCCAAACCTCACCGCCAGCTCCAGAGCAGTGGTGAAGTTGGCATCCTGAGGGACAGAAACAGGCACCATGAGCTGTAAAATAATTTTACCTGCATTCGCGGGGTAACCTACATGTATATTTCGTAGTTTTTAAAAACAGGTGCTTTAGGGATATTAAGTCAATGAACGATAGTTTCAAATTGCAATATTTTGAAAATGTTGCAGTTTGATATAACAACGGAAAAGGGTTACCCCAATGCTTGAAAACATTTTCTGCACATCAAAAGTCTTCCCTTAATTGCTCAGGTTAATTGGAATATTTCAAAACATATATATATATATATATATGATAATTCTGTTGACCATTAGGTGACACAAAAAGACAAAGACAGTGGCTCCCTGTCTCCCAGTGCTTTTCTGCTTCTGAAAGGGGTACTGGTATCACACCACAGTGGGTATCATACCTGCTGGTTGACAACTTCCAGTCGGGCCTCCTTCAGGTGGACCTTGAGCCAATCCGCAGCGCGTGACGACGGGTCGACCAGGAAAGGTCGCAGGTGGCTCTACAAAAGAGCAACGAAATTCAAGTCACGCAATTTACCAACAAACGCAACAAGCGACCAATCACCTTCACCCTGGTGGGGCCCGTGTTTGCCAGCAGAAAAGCGGAGAATCAGCAGCGAGCGTGAGAGACACACGTGATACCGGCATCAGCGCTGATGCCTGGGTTATGATAGTTGATAATGAGGATGCCTTGGTTATGTGACGGTTAATGTTAAAAGGGGTGCACAAAAAGTGGTAAATGAATAAAATTATGGTTTGTGTTAATAACGCAATAAATAAAGCTGATAATGCAATAGCATGCAGATAGGCTGCGGCAGTTAAAGGCAATCAAAGCAAAGGGTTATAAAATAGACTTCCACAGAGAAGAACATCAATTTTAGTTGAAATGTTTTAAGAAATGTCAATTTGACAGTTTTAGATCACTGACATTTCTTCTCTGTTGAAAGACGGCTGTGATGTGATGAATATTAAAAGCGGTGTTGGCAATATGCAAGTTGCACAAGCAAGCAGCAAAAGCAATTATTAAAAACATCTGACTCCAGTGTAGTTAAATATTGCACGGCATGCATGGCATTGTTTCCGGTGTTTTTTCTCTCCCATGTTCCCTTAATCCCGACTTGGTCTTACCCCCGCCTTCATGTTGTTCAGCTGTGGCAATGCCATTAAATACGTTGGCCATGCAGAGCACATACAGTCCGCGATGGTTTGATGATGCGATGAAGGGTACCAGTGGTGTCAATCAAGATGTCATGGCCAGCACAGATAGTGACCAAGACATGTCGTAAACACAGAAATAACAATGTTGGATTAGATTAATAAGCAGTTAATGTCTTTTAAGCATTTTTCGAACGATTGTCCATGAAAGGAGGTTAAAAAAGGTTTAACCTCCTTGTTTCATGGGAGGCATGTCAATTAAGATGTCAAGGCCAGCACAGATAGTGACCAAGACATGTCGTAAACACAGAAATAACAATTAGCAAGCAGTTAATTGTCTTTTAAGCATAATTTGTTTTTCAAACGTTTGTCCATGGGAGGCCAGGTTATATTTAGATAAAAACATGTAACTGGTTTAAGATGTTGGCAAAAATGTTTGTCAGTCAATGAATTAATCTGCGTAGTTTGTCACATGTCAGCTGCAAAATTTTAAGGAAAATGAACGACAAGTAAAAATGGATACATCCGAGACAAGTATGATTATGTTATGTAGACATACCATGTACAACAATGTACACTGAAAAAACAACATAATTAGCACACAACTGAGATGAAACACACAATGATGGACATTGCCCAAACCAAGATTGCAAAAGCATTGCACCCATCCCTTCTCTACATGTATATATGGTACCTGAAAATCTTTTGAACTTGTTTTACCAAATGGTGAACTTCTGAACGTTATTTCCCCTTATATCTTTATTATATAATCATAAACAATATAAAATACACTCATTGAACCCTTAATGAAAATGAGACAAAAAAGTTTTTTCTTGAATTATACCCGGACTAATTTTTGCTATTTGAAAAAAAAAAACAACTTTAAAAACACTGAAATGTTTTGAGCTAGTGTACAAGACCATTTGTATCAAGGTGAATGAAAAAATCAAATTTCCATGAATTTTGGATCAAAGCATTGGCAAAATGCACTACTTTTCAGTTAACAGGACATTCAAAATAAAATGGTGTAGTAGTTAGAATCCTTGAATGATCACAACCGCCTGTAAGCAACAACTAACCAACTTATAATGAAAATTCATCTAAGTTGGTAGTAATCATAATATAATCATGCTAAAGGTACATGTATACACAGATCAAATTTTCAACTTTGTGTTGGAAGAAAGTTAAGCATTGTACTATAACTCCCCGACTTTTAAAAGGCACACAGAAATAAGACCACTAGGAGCACCGACCTGTAGGATCACCAGCGCATTCTCCATGGAGAGGTCATCCGAGGGCAGCCCCTCGCCCTTCCAGCCCAGCTGCTCGCGCTCGCTGCTGAGGAAACGGCGGACGTCGAACCCGGTCAGGTTGGTGGCATCCATCCACGCCCCCAGGGTCTGGCGCCGCTCGTCCTCTGAGGTGCTGGCGAGGTACGTGATGAAGCCTGCGGCCAGCTGGGCACGCTTCGGGAGGGTGTCCAGCTCGGACTGCAGCTCACCAACCTAAGGGCAAGTAACAAACTAGTTCAACAACCTAAGAAGTTTCACAACAGATACATATAGAGTCACCTAGACACTTGGTCTCACTGGACAAAGTAAGAATCTTGAGACCAGAGATATCACCACAACTCCTACATTTGTACTAGCATGTACCAAGAATGTAATGAGCATATAATACACTACATGTTTATGATTTATAGCCTAGTTCATAACCCCATCTTAGCTGCCAAGTAATATCGTTTGCTCTACGTAACTGGTCAACTGCCTTAATCTATAACCCCAGTTTTATTAAGTACAAGCTCCATAAACATTTCTATCAGGTTGCCGAAGTCATTGAATTACAAATCCTTTCACACAATGAAAGAGTTTTATTCAACCAATGTTCTGGTGATTGCCTGTCCCCTTCCTCAGGGCAATGCTGACTGGTTCACTGTAAAAGTTAGTACTTACAGAACAATGAATTTAAAAAATTACTGATTGATGACTTATTGATTAATTATTTCTTTGTTAAGAATGATTATGTATACCACTACTGCTTTTCTTTGTTTGCAATTAGCCTTTGGGCATTTGCAATAAAGATTATTATTATTAATAGCCACTACATGGTCATTTTAGAACTTTCTTACTGTTTGCCAAACCTTTCAATTCTTAATTTCCAAAGATCATCAACACAGAAACATATTGGCTGACGTTTGACAACTTGGAAGGTCTGCTGTTCCAGTGTGGTATGAAGCTGCTCTCACACATAAGAGATATGTTTTCAGAATAGAAAATCACTACCTGTGCACTCCACCGCTTGTACTCATTGTCCAGTTTGCCCACGAGATTCTCAGCTGCGGCGATGGTTTCGTTGGCCTTGTCAACGTCAATCTTCAACTTTGCTGCTTCTGTTGTCCTCTTCTCAAATCTATCATCACAAGATATTCATCTAGTTTAGTATTGTTTGATGAACCCATACTGCAGAAATAGTTACCTGGTGAACCCATAGTGCAGAAATAGTTACCTGATGAACCCATGCTGCAGAAATAGTTACCTGATGAACCCATACTGCAGAAATAGTTACCTGATGAACCCATACTGCAGAAATAGTTAACCTGATGAACCCATACTGCAGAAATAGTTAACCTGATGAACCCATACTGCAGAAATAGTTAACTTGATGAACCCATACTGCAGAAATAGTTACCTGATGAACCCATACTGCAGAAATAATTACCTGATGAACCCATACTGACTATCACAGTAACTGCAGAAATAGTTACCTGATGAACCCATACTGCAGAAATAGTTACCTGATGAACCCATACTGCAGAAATAGTTACCTGATGAACCCATACTGCAGAAATAGTTACCTGATGAACCCATACTGCAGAAATAGTTACCTGATGAACCCATACTGCAGAAATAGTTACCTGATGAACCCATACTGCAGAAATAGTTACCTGATGAACCCATACTGCAGAAATAGTTACCTGATGAACCCATACTGCAGAAATAATTACCACTTAGTATGTAGGAATGAGCACGATGATAATGACAGACTGTGTAGCCATTTCATAGTAATAAGTAAAAGTCCCAAACTTACTTATCTCTAAGCTCAGCTACTTTCTGATCAACAGCGTCCAGCGCTTTTTGTAGCTTCTCCATGCGATGTTCAGCCTTCTGCAAGTTCCTGTACAATTAGGAAACAATTATGGATCATCTGCATGCATAAAATGATGAAACAATGTACATGTACTGCACAAATTTGACAAATACTTTATAATTGCTACAGAAAAAAGCCCTTCTTGCACCAAATGGTGCATTGTGCGGTGCCCATCTCCAGTTCTGTACTCCTGAGCCACACAACTTTGTGCACTCACTGTACCAAGGGCCCAGTCTACTAGTAGTGGTCTGTGTATTCAACTTTCACAGTCTTTCCCAAATGCTGAGTGCTAAGCAGAGAAAGCTGCATGTACTAGATAAGTCTAGTACGTCTTTGTTGTGACTTGGCTGTAGATTGAACTCACAACCTATACAATACAACCATATCTACCCCAGGGTTCGAAATACTTTTTTCTGCATACCTGCACTGGTGCAGGCAACATTGAAAATTACCTGCACCAGACAAATTTTGCCTGCACCACTTTGAATTTAGGAAATATGGATCATACAAAATTTCTGAGGAACTGTTTTTCTTTTATAATTTATAGTGGTAGTGGTAAGTGGTAACAGTAAAATTTAATGCACCCTAATAACAAACCATATACACCTACATTATAGGACATTTATGCATAAAATCCAGTACTTGGACCAGTGCAGGTTAGGTGCAGGTAGACACCCGAAATACCTGCACAGCCCCAATTTTACCGGCACTAGCCTGCATATGCAGGTGGTATTTCGAGCCCTGTACCCTCTCCACCATTGCACCTGTCAATTGCTAGAGAATCAGGCACTATTTAGTCAATCCATAGATTTCTTTGCCCCTTATCTTATTTTATCTAATCAAATAAAGAACAAAGAAAGATACTTTTTGAGGCCAGCTTGCTCGGTTTCCAGAGGTTCGATCTTCTCCAGGACCCGTGAGAACTCCACGTTAGCCCTCACCCAGGATGCTAGCGGGGCAGCGGCAGTACTGGCACGCTTCGCATTCTGGGTGCAAAAAAGCAAAAACACTGTTGCATGTACATAATACACAGTATGAAAACAGCCATCTTATAACACTAGTTCACCTTTATCCTATATCCGTTATTATATCAAACTGCAACATTTTCAAAATATTCTGGTCAGAAACCATCGACCGTCGACATGAAATCCCTAAGTACCTTGTTTTTAAACAACGGTATACGATAAAGTTTCCAACATGGATGAAGGTGAACTAGCATTATAATCAAACTGGATGAAAAATTAAACAAGAATGGACGGTCTTGATTGTGTCAAACTGTTAACAAAACCCCGAGATATTAAAATCGTTATGCTGCTGAGGAATAAAGGTTTCCTTAAAAGCCAAAAGTGGCTGATAACTAGCATGCATAATCCATATAGAATGCCAGGGCTCGAAATTCATTTTTGGGATCAGGTGCACTGGTGCACCCAGCTTAAACTATTGGGTGCACCAAAAAATTTTGGGTGCACCACTTAAATTTAAGTAATAATCTAATGATAAAACTTAGTTACAAGTTATCAAATTCTTAAACAAGTACCATGACAGACATTTATATTACCTTTCTAACAGTGAGATGTCAAGAATATGATGTACATGTATACTTAGTCTAGTATACTTGTCAATGATATCTTTACATACATAAACCTAAGAAAATATTTGGATGCACCCTGTGCACCCACAGAAAATAATTGGGTGCACAGCTCCAATTTTGGGTGCACCTGAATGCACATGCACCCAGTATTTCAAGCCCTGAATGCTAATTATGGCAAATACTACTACAGAAAAGATTTGCTACAAACCTTTGGGTCAAATGATGCCTTGTTCTTGTGCAACAACTCGTCCACACTCTCTCTTATCTCTGGGGTGATTCTTCTGGCATCGAAGGACATGATCTCTTCCTTTACCCCACGCTTGGCAAGGAAACTAGAACAGACAAAAAACAACATTTTTCTTTCCTTAAGAACACACAAAACAGTTTAAAGAAAAATGTTCCAGACGTTGATGAAGGTTAGACACCCAGGTAGTAAGATATACAAATAACAACTGTTACTCTTGACAGGCAAGCAACTGGACATGGATTTTGGAATTCATACCTGTTGCTTCTGTATGTTCAATGTTTGGGAATTGTTTTTTGTGAAACTAAAGATGATAAGATTATTGAAAATCCAACAGGTGGCTGGTTGATGAAGGTTAGACTTTAAAGTAAACTTAGACATCCAGGTGATAAGATAAGGAGTGTCACTTTCAGACAAAGGTAATGGACACTACTTGAAACGTCCAACCATTTCAAAATCTATCTATCTAGTTGCTTGATGTTTTCTTGTGAAACTACAAATGATAAGTTTATTGAAGAATCTATCTCAGAGGTGTTTTTAAATGAATTCTGTTACTAGAATAATTATTAACCTAACCTAACCTTTTCATGCTGACCCACGAGGTGTCGAAGATGCCCATAAGTCGCAGCACGCTCTCCAGGATGTCGCGGATGATGTCGGGCGGCGCACGCAGCGAGCGGATCTCAGACAGCGAATCTGACTTGATGTTCCCTGTAACAAAGAGATAGCAAAAAGTTTTTAAACCCTTAATAAATAATTGGTCCAATCGGATTTCATTCATTTCCACATTTTACATCAGTCAAGAGATGAAGTTTATCTGTGACGGTAGTCAACATTATGTTACAATTTTAAGACAGCAAAGACGTCACACTTCCGTTCCGGATGTGTGACTTAGGTTTTGGGTCATTTCAACTTGAGAAGGATCAGAGGACTGATCGAAAGCTTGTTGGTAAGCCCTTTATTTTGTGCACAGATATTAAGTCTTAAAACTGTAACACAAAATTTTAATGAACAGCAAATCGTACCACTTGCAACTTTTCCTAAAAAATTAATCAGCGTCTCATCTTATTATGAAATCATAGACTTGGAAGATAGACAGTCACTGTATCGTGAATAGAACGCAAAGACAAGCCAAGTAAAATCTATGTATTGTGGTTAAGGTTGTGCCAATTTTTCAATTCTCAGCCATTTTGTTGTAAAACTAAAAGTGATATGTCAAGTAGAAAACAGACAGCTGGATAGAAACTTAAATCTGATCAGTTCAGCAGTATAGCTTTTCTTTATATGGGAGAACACCAACTGAAGTGTACAAATATATGTGCTTTCTTTGGGGAAAACTGTAACTGAAATCAAAAACTGTATTTCCTCACCGACAGCCTGCTTGGCCTCCTGCACCAGCGGTTCCACCTCGGCCAGCTCGATGTCGATGGCTTTCTTCCTCTTCTCCAGCTTACTGTTCTCCTCTGCTGTCTTCTGTTTCAGAACCTCCATCTCACTCTTCTGCTCACTCGCATTCTGGGAGGGGAAACAGACAAATGGTACACGTAAATGTAAGTAAACAGCAAAAAATAAATGTACCATAAGAACAAGAATGTGCGCAAACTACTTAATTGCTTAAAGAAAAATCAGACTTTCAGAGCGTGGATGCAGACTGCACAGTTGTAGTGAAATGTACATTTGTATCTATAACTAATATTATGAATTTCAAATTGTCACCTTTACTTAACAAATTAATTTAGCTGAATCCCTAACAGTAGACTGCTTTTCATTTTGACAAAGTAACATTGATTCAGGTAAAACTGATGTCGAAGTATAAAGAAGAAGGATCTTATGTTAAACAACAAAAGTGATTGTTCGGTATACAATACTCTGTGTTTAGTCATTTCGTTCAACCTTCCTGATCACTTGGATTTCATACTGCAGACAACTTTTTTTCCAAATTTTTTTTATTCTTTGCATGCTCGCATCAGTTTTGGGGATCCCGGAGGATGTCAGCCATTAATTAAAACTCAAGTTTATCATATATCCACACTAGATATGATATTCCACCATCCCACCTGCATGCTTGCAGTGATCTCCCTGAGCGCTGCATCAGCCTCCTCCTGTTTCTGTGCCAGGAGAGCGCTCTGCTCGGCCGCCTTCCCCTTCAGCGTGTCCACCAGGGCTTTAGCCTCGTTCAACTTGGCCACACCAGCCTGGAAACACATGGTAAGAACATCATAATCTCCAAGCAGATTCCTCCGGTGGCATTAAAACAGTAACATAAGCTGGGGAAGGAATTAGCCGGAGGAGGATAATGGGCCACCGCGTCCCATGTGATTTTCACTAAAACATGATATTATATAGCTCCATAAGCAGGTAAATACATTTCACTTCTCTCACTTCAAATTAAATTTTTACATCGAACACAAAACAGCAATTTGGATTTCAAATAATCACCTCCTAGTATCCAATACATACAGATAAAAGGAATTGATCTGCTGGATTCATGTATGTTGTAATGTGCCCTACTGATCATGACCATCTTAACAATTGTCCCCCATTCCTTTTTTTCATGTGACTATCATTGCCTTATCAAAAACATTATGATATTGGCTCCACCCCATCCTTTCAAAATAAGGTTGCTAACTGCAATGACAGACATAGTCAAAACATAATACTAAAAGCCCTTAAGGTGTAATGTAATTCCTTGACATGCATTTGTTTATAACATAGTATAAAACTGATTTTACCTGTAGATATTACTATCACAGAACCCCTAGATGTGACATATTTCTTATTTCTGCAGATGTGACTGTTTCCTTACCTATACGTAACAGTCACTTGACCCATATATGACTGTCTCTTTACCTGTAGATGTGACTGTTTCTGCAGCACTCCTTCCTTCTTATGGTTATACACAGACTCGTAGGTGTGCAGGAAGGTCATGTATCTGCGGGGGGTCGCGCCGTGCGCCAGGCGAGACTCGTGGATGTTCACGAAGTTCTTGACGAGCTCGTCGCCCCCTGCAAACTTCTTTGGTTCCTGCCCGGCTGCAGGAGGGAGGAGACTGCTGCCCATCTCCGAGTGGCGTGACAGTAGCATTTTGGGGACCTGATGTCACAACAAATTATATTGTACATAGTCTTGTAAAAGAATTAGAATACAACACGGTGTATTTCGTATCACACAAGGTATCAACCTAACTGTGGGTAGGACTGACAGACAACCAAAGGGCCGACCTGCAAGATTGCTGGGACCGAGGTTGATATGAATGTGATCCCAGTATTATCTTGTGTACTCTATTCAGCTAGATGCTTTCAAACTGGCAAAAGCTATGAGCAATTTGAATTTGGTTTTCATGGTCACACTCAAGTGCATGAAGTTCTAACAGCCCTTTAAAACCATGCACCGGTACTGTTATCATTACGTAGTCTCCTGTTTAAAACAATCGTGGAGAATTGTGGAGACTAATTTATAGCAGCATGAGTAGTTGCCTCTGACCTGAAGCATGCTGTCCTTACTCCAGCCCTCCATCCACTGCACCAGGCACTGCTTGTACAGGGAGGGGTTACTCTCACACAT
>NC_049985.1:5495822-5587864 GCF_000003815.2 Branchiostoma floridae | reverse complement strand
AAGCACAAGTGTATAAAACAAATCTCATCATCAACCAGGTGAGAAAGATTGGGGGATATATATGAGGCCTGAGGACAAAAGATCCACTCAGTAAGAGATGAAGAGAGGACATGACGAATAAAGCTGACTAGGTTAACAGACAAATGAGTTAGTGAAGGGAACAAGGCAGTCGTAACTTTAAATTTCAAAGCAGTAAGTTGGAATGCTACAAGCTTCAACCAACTCACGAGCAGCAAAGTAGTTGTAGAGCGATCCCCTGAAGTTCTCCTGTGAAGCCTGCTCCTTGAGTGGTGCCAGGAGAGGGTCCAGCTCCTCTGGTGTGTACAGGCCTGGGATGTCTCCTGCTGCCAACAGGCTGGGAGGGAGAGAAGGAATGAGTGAATGAATGAATGAATGAATGAGCGGTGCCAGCAGAGGATCCAGCTCCTCTGGGGTATACAGGCCTGGGATATCTCCTGCTGCCAACAGACTGAGGAGGGAAGGAATGAATGAGTGTCAGTGAGTGAAAAAGTGAATGAATGACAATGAATGGATGGATTAACCATTCAGGAAGGAAGTAATTTGATTTTCAACAGATATCAATCAAGAAAATGACACAGTTAAAGCCGAGGGAAGGAATGAGTGAGAGAATGAGATTATGAATGAATAAATAAACCATTATTAAACTAAAATTAACTAAAGGTAGAATCGATTTCTAACAGCCTATTATCAATAGAAAATGACATAGTTACAGTCAATTCAAGTTAGAGACAGCAAAAACAAATTGAATTTAATCTCATAGTCCAAGTACTACATACTATTAGATAGCACTGTATCAAAAGCTGTC
The DNA here is from genome assembly GCF_000003815.2 of Branchiostoma floridae. Taxonomy (NCBI): domain Eukaryota; kingdom Metazoa; phylum Chordata; class Leptocardii; order Amphioxiformes; family Branchiostomatidae; genus Branchiostoma; species Branchiostoma floridae. Next base: position 5,587,038 of record NC_049985.1, on the reverse strand, counting down.
AGAGGTAGAAAGCAATCCTTTTTGATTTGGTTTACTTCAGAAACCTATTGGACTTAATCAATGTAAAGCTTCAGATAAATTTGTAATCAGACTCTTGATAGTGATACAATATTCAAATACTGCCTGTTGACTGGATCATGATACACTTAATGGAAAACTGATGTTCACTCAGTCACAGAACCAAAGAAGGTCTAAACCATACCTGTTGACCAGCTCCAGGAACTGTGGGTGGACCAGCTGTTGATCCTCCAGTAAGAACACCACCTGCTGTCCCTCCACGCCTGCCTGCTGAAGGATCTATAACAGTGGAAAGGGGTGGGGTAGTGTTAGATTTGGTATTGTGTGTAAGACCATAGCTAGGTAAGCATCATGCAACTACTGTCAGTTTCTTTTCCCTTTTCAGGTAAGATTTATTCATCTCATTCGGATTCAACTACAGCACTTACTTATTTTTTTTTATTTTGTACAATAACAAAATACATACATGCAGAAAATAATGTATAAAAACAGGTGCAGGAGGAGGGGAAAACCTTTAAGAGTTTGTGCTATGCCCTCCTCCTAACAAAATTATATGATCAATGAAATCAATAAATACTTCAATAATAAAACTGCTAAAAGTCACCACTATTATCTACCAGTGCTGGTATGGAACATTCATTTCTGAAAAAATTGGCATATGGGATAAATGATACATCCAACTTATTGGCCTTGCCACATTAAACTTCCCTGCACAAACATTACTTTTTTTCATAAGAGGAAGACTTTTGACTCACTGTCTTCAGGTCATTCTTGAACTGTTTCAGTCCGTATCCCCTGGATATCTTGGGTGTGAACAGCTCACACTGGTGCATGTGTGCCACTACCGAGGCAGCGGTGCGCCTGCCCACCCCGCTGCGCCCTGCCATCAGGAGCGAGCCTCCCGGCAGAGCGAGGGCGTGGTCCACACGAGACATGTAATCCAACACCTCCTGGAACACCAGGATGTCCAGCTCACGGTGTTCACGGACTGAACACGGAAACAGAAATTAAAAATTACTTTAGAAAGGCCTTTCCATACCAGATGGCACGTATAGGGAGGCACCCATCTCCATCTTTGTAACCCTGGGCCACATAACTTTTGTGCAATTACTACAGCACGATAACAGTCCACCGGTAGTGGTGTGAGTATGTACCACACTTTTTCACAAATGCTGAGTGCTAGTCAGAGAAAGCAGAATGTGCCATTTTTAAAGTCTTTGGTATGACCTGGCTATGGATTGAACTCATGACTGATCAAATTGTAGGCGAACACTCTATCCACTTGGACATAGCATTTGGTTAATGGCAAAACATGTCAGAAAAATATACTATTTGTAATACAGATGTAGTAGGCCAAATATACCCCAGGGAAAAATATATCTGGGTAAATTCTAGCCAGGGTCATACATTGTTCTCTGGTTGGCTGCACCTGTGTATCTGGGACTTGTTAGGTTGATGTTGCTTATGACATACTAAATGAAAGATAACTGACAAATATCTTTACTTGCAGTGGCTTCAAGGAAAGGTTGACAAGCTCTCAATCTATGTTAACCTGTTACTAAGTTAACAATAACATCCTTACTGTAGCCGATGAGACCCTTGCTGATGACGTTCCTGAAGTCGTCTGTGCCGAGCCAGCCCACCTGTTTCCCTGCCAGGGGGATGGGTGCTCCAGGGGGGGTGGCCAGTTCTGCTCGAGCCCCCCATGTCACGTAATAGCCTCCTATGGTGAGTATCAAAAGGATCGAATGAGTACTTGAATTTTTTCATTTGGAGGATCCCCTATTTGGAGTCTGTTTTTGAACAATGTTTTAAAGAACGTCTTGTGTTGATTAAGCTCCCTTTCCATAGGTCAATGATCGCTGTGTAACCATGCAGCAACCAAAATTGGATTCATCCTTGATTTCATAATTGGAATATCACATGTGTGTAAGATGTCGAGTAAGACTTAAAGACAGCAAAAAACACAAAACATTAAAAAAATCATTCATTGGTAGTGGTTGCTCTGACACTGCTCAGTTGCTGTCGTCTCTAGTTGACAACCAGGTAACGTTACTAGACATAGTTGACAAATGACTAAGCAAGATGTAAAGAGAGAATGAGGAGTATTGATTGATAATCATTACATAGTGATGGCCCCAATTAGATTTGAAGTAAATTATCTTTTGCATCTCTAACTGACTTTACCACTTTGGCATAAAGACAGACATAGCATATAGGAACCTAAGATCTTATTTCTTCATAGAAAGGGAAAATCAGCTATCATATGGTATAGAATTTACTTCTGTTTGGAGTATCTCACCTTGAAGCTTGTCCATGACATCAGAGCTCCAGTCGTTATGGAGCACAGACGACAGCATGCCGTCAAACCTGTCTCTGGCCTGCTGTCCAACCAGCTTATCCCTGAACAGGCGACACGCTTCAAATGCCCAGGTCTGGTCGGAGACAAGAGCAACAAGGTTGTAAAAAACATACAGGATTTAAACTAAGCATACAAGGGAGAGATCTTCTTTTACATTTTTATTTTACAAGAGCCACAATAGCGTTACTATTCGGAGTATTCCACGTAATCGCTCTTCGGTGTAACACACCAGCTTTGCAAGCATACAAGCATGGCAGCAACTGGTTATACTACACTGAATGAACTATCACAGCTAACTTCTGTGCATTTAGCTGCAAGTGTTATTCAAAGCTGTGCAGTGAGGATACCCCTACTGTACTTTTTGGCAATGAGTGATAATTGTTCTACGAAAATACAAATTTTTGAACACATAGACATAAATCCTGGGTTGCTAAAGCATGTTACTAGAAGGCACCACTTGCCAAAAAGCAGTTACCGGTACTCAAGCAACTGGATATGATTTTATAAACGGTCAGACATTTCAGATAGTATCCACTTTCTTTCGTCAGTGACAAAATCATATCCAGTTGCTTGAGTAACTGCTTTTTGACATATCCTATTACCTGGATGTCTTATCTTCATCGATGAAGGCACCACTATTCAGATAGGTGATAGATAGGTGTTAAAAGACTACAGAAACTTAGAGTTGAGACTGACCTGCAGCACGTTGTCTGCATTGGTTGCAGAAGCGCCCCCTGCCAGGTCGTGCCGGAGCAGACTCAGCACCCACTGGGTCAGGTCACGCGGGGTGAACAGGTAGTGGCTGTAGTCATCCACTGAGAACTTGGAGCGAACCTACACAGAACAAGTTTTTAAAGTAAAATTTCTGGGTGCAAAAAGGACTAGTAGTATGTTTTATAAGGAAACATGTTTAAGTTAATGAAAATTGACTGCTATCACTACAGACATGATAACATTTGATATTGGTGTTTTGGACTAGGTGATAACTTGGGTTATCACATGGGATTCTACTGTTATCACACGGGCTTCCACGGGGTTAGAATAATTCAAAAGTGTGCTGGTCAAAAGTTTGAATACGGACATAGGAATTGCTGTTGTTACAATTTTCTGTTCAAGGACATCAAATTTTCTCAATTTCTGACACATTTTGCATTGACGGGTGTTTTTTCGGATGGGTATGAACCTCGGTCCCAGCCTTCCCACAGGTCTGGTCACCCTCTTTCGGCTGATCCTACCTGCGGTCAGGAAGATACCTCGGGTAGAGAATACACCATGTTGCATTCTATACATCTGTACATACCTGTTCATACAGCTGTACCATGGAGGCAGCCAGCTGTGTGACCCTGGCAGGCGACCCCCACACGGGGTGGGCCTGCAGGTGCTTCTGGAAGATGGGCTGCAGGTAGGCACTGTAGATGGCCTGCAGCTGGTCCTTGTCTGCGTACCTGTCAATCAGAAGTAAGCCCATGTATGACTGATGACCAAATTAAATGCTTTTAACTTTATGTCCAATTCCTATCGTATGAAAGATTGTATTAGTCTCAGTAAGCAACTTTTAAGTCATGAATGTTTGAAGTACACATGTATGCTTGCAATGACTTGTGCTGTATCACACTGACAATTACATCCTGACTAAGGAAAGTTTATTGCAAATTCTTGCCTGAGGGCTAATTGCAGGTAACGTAAAAGACTACAAACAGTGTATGTCAATATAATAACAAGTGTCTACTATAGTCTAAAAGCTAACTCTAGATTCTGGATTATTACGAATAATGGTGATACATACATGGTACTCTGGGTAATTGCTGTTGCTATATTTTGAAGGTATTGATTGGTTGGTTTATTTCTTATTTATGTTAAGAAAAAAAAACAGAGAACGTACCCGATGGAGCAGATGCGCACGACTGATGTGAACCTGGTGGTGAGCTGGTGTCTCCCGAGGGTGTTCCCTGCCGTCATGGACGCCACCAGCTGTACCCCCTCCAGCCCCACCCACTCCAGGTTGTTGTCATAGAACCCCTGGTACGTCACCATCTGGATTGGAGTCAACATTAGAATGGTGAATATCCAAACATGCATCAAGGAAGAAATCTTGAGTTAATACTTAGTAGTTAGAAAGAAATATTTTGATTTTATGACCCCAAAATCAGCTACCCTGGTAGAAAAAAGACATACATGTAATGCTTAATGATAGTACAAAGTACTTTGAAAAAAATCATCTGAAAATTGAATTGTAGTTGTACAGCACTAGAACGCAATAGAAAACAATAGCAATAAAAAAGCAATAGCAAGCAAGGCTTGAAATAACCATTCAAAATTGCAGGACTGGTTCAAATTTTTAAATGCAAACATAGAAAAATTGCATGTGGTAGGAATGGTGGGAATTTCAAGCCCTGAAATGGTTAAAGAAAACCAAAGCATAACCAGACAGACCAGAGAGCTATTTGGGACTGGAAAAATTGAACAAGAAGCATAGTACAGACCTGTTGTAAGAAGGCGATGAGTTGACTGGTGCCCCATTTGTCAGGTTTGGGCAGGTTGATGTCCTTGAGGTAGAGAATGAGGCGTTCAGAGTCCTTAGGGCGGTACACACGGCCGGTATTGGTGCTGATCACCATGCACATCTGGCTCAGCTTCTGGAGCACATGAGCCGGAGAGGTCTGGGCGCTGCAGTGGAGGATGGCGACTGACGCTGACCGCAGCTGGTCAAAACAGTGCTTCAGAAGCATGCTGTGAAACAAAGAAAGGATAATTTTCATAAACATGACAATTTTTTGAAAATATTGAAAAATTTTCTAAAATAACTAAATGGGTACTACAGTGGTCAAAACAGTGCTTCAAGTTCAACAGCATGCTGTGGAAACCAAGAAAGAATTATTTTTAAAAAAATATCTGTCAATCTTTTTTGAAAATAACCGACATTGATTTTAAATGACTGGGCAATGCCAGTGAACATTGGACTACACATTCGTACTGTACGGTATACAACACAACAGCAATAGTGTTTATTGCAGTGATTGTATATGTAACATGTATTAAACATTATATGTAACATTCTTCTCTCCCAGGGTTAGCCCTTTGCAATAGCCTATGGCTAGTTTGGCAGCCCTGGCTGTTTGTAAACAGCTGAACAAAAAAATAAATTTAAAAAAAACACAACAGCAATTGACATTATTGTTTTGCTTGAAGAAGAAGAAGAAATGGAGCAAAGAGCAACATGTTTCCCTTCTGTGAAGGTAAACATAACAACATGGTACCTCTTGCCACATCCCTCAGGTCCCACCAGTAGGAAGGGTTGTTTGTTGTCAGGGTGGAGCCACGGCATGATGTAGTCCAGGTCACACTGCACGTCTGTCGTGCGCACCACCGGCAGGGAACCGTTGGGCAGTAAGGACTCTGCTGTCAGGGCTTCACTCATCTGGAGGCAACAGAGATGTTATGATAAGCAAGTCCTTTGTTTTCCTTAAATTTGACAAGTGAGAATTATCTCACGTACACTAGATAATAGTTACAGAGTGGTCACATTCATTGTAGGTTGTCATACAATACTGGTGCCGTAGAATTTTCGAGCAGGTTGTAACAGGAACAAACTGCCAACAAGGACCTAAGGCAACCTTCTCGAGAACAAGACAACTACCTTGTGGAGTACACAGGCACAACTATCTCAAGATCTATCAACTATCTATCTCATCATTTTGTGATTGTTCAACATAAAATGCATGTAACCAGGCTCCTAGAGTGGTATAATCTGACGTACATCCATTTGGTAGCAGCACAGACGATCGGTTCTTTCATCGTATTGGGCATCCAGGGGTCGTCTGGGGTCAGGGGGCTGCTCATGGGCCCACACAAACATCTGAAAAAAACATACAGAGATCATAAAATTTGCATAAACAATAAAACAATAGCAGGCTTAAGTGCTACAAGAAATTCAGTACCAAGGAGAAAATTGAGATAAATAACATTGATTATCTTACAAATACAGCCATACAGTCTGGTGTCAGGTTAGACATCTTGGAAAGTGATAGTAACCAGTCCTGTTATTTCCACTAATGTGATACATCTCAAGAAAATAAACTGACCTCCTTTGCAAAAGCTTCTTATTTGCTTATTTTGTCATTGCAAAACAATACAATGAAAGTAGACTTAGGCGCTACAAGAAATTTAGTACCAAGGACAGACCTGAGATACTAAACCTCTACTGTGATAAATAAATAAACTGACCTCCTTTGCAAAAGCCTGGCGTACGGGGAGAGGCAGGTTGCTGCCCAGCCCTCGGATCAGACTGACCACAAACTGAGCCTTGCTCTTGACCCCGTGGAGATGGGACAGTCCATTGCTGACCACTCCCACCAGACTGGTCTCAACAACAAACTCATTCTGAGGGGAAAAAGGGAAAACCATTTAGTAAAAGCCATTCAAATTCTACAATCTGGGTTTTGATTTAGAAATGAGAACCTTACATGGTTAAGGAGACACACACACAGGGGCTTCTAAATGCACTTGCTGTAGCACAATCTTTATGCATTACTCCTTGTTCCCCAAAAAGTATACCTGCAAACATTTCTCTAATCTTGTAGTTTCAGCATTCTAAACTATTGAACATTCTGATTGGTTTGCACAAATCTGTCAGATGCAGACAAAAGTACATGCCTCTATAAATCTTGAAATGCTTGTGGTGGTTTTATTCTTGCTAATGTCATACTCACCTCTTCAAAAATTACCGACACTGCAAATATGCCTTCCTTTCAATGAAATGTTACTGTAATACTGCATTGTTTTAACTGCAAAAATGAATGAAAAAATGAATGAAAAATGAAAAGCCATGTAGGCTTCTGCCCCTCTTCTGCCCTCCCCATGCATGTTTTTTTCTTTTCTGTATTGATATTGATTTTTTAATTGATGCTACAATGAAAATAAATAAATCACAAACTTTTAGTTCAGACGGAACCCACCTGCTTCATGACCCACTCCAGCCCCCTGTAGAAGTAGTCGTCCACCCAGCCCTGCAGCTGGGAACCTTCCGTCTCTCCATGCTTCCTCAACCAGGACGCCACCAGCGACTTCACATCCATGTCCTCATCACTACAGGGAACAAACATGGATTGTTACAAAGTTTGAGCTTTGTTCCAACACAAGGGAAAGTTTAACACTCACCATGAATTTTCTGTTGATCTCATTGACCTTCATCAGGAGTCTGATTTAATGAACCCTCACTGATAAGTGATAGGCATTCAAAGGCAAGGTTTCTCAAATTATCATGGAAGCTCACCTGCGTTGGTAGTAATCATAGTACAATGCTAAACTTTCTTCCAACACAAAAATATACTCGGATCGAATTTTCAATGACCACTGTCACCTTCTTCAGGATCAATACTGAATTGATTACAATATTGATCCTGAAGAGGGCGACAGCGGTATTTGAAGAGAAAAGATTACTATTGCACTACAATGGTAAGGTTTCTGTCATTTATGATTCCAGAAGTCATCTTTTACGAACAGAATTACTGGTACCCTCACCTGAGGAAAATCATTCCCATACGTGAGATGGTAGCCGGAGAGGCACAGCTCAAGTCATGGGATTCAAACACGAAGTTGACGTTAGGACCGAACTGAATACGCTCTCCTGACGGCATGGTCAGCAGACGGTTGTCGTCCAGGACAGAGTTTAGCGACTCGATCCACTCTGGGTCGATGTCACCATCACACACAATCCACGATTGGATGTCTGTTAGATAACAGAACAAAGCAAAGTTTAAATATGGATTGTTTTCATTTAAAAGAAGTAAGCAAAGTACAACATTCCATAGATAGTTTCATCAGGTTGCTAAATCAGTTTTCTTTAGCATGAAACCTTGTTTTCTTTCTCTACAGACATTTCCACTAGCCTGGATACCATCCTCCGTAGCAACTGCTGGCTCCATCTTTTTGCTTCCTAGCCATGCTGGCTTCATTCGGGCAAAGTGAACTTTCTCCTTGACGTAATCATCACAAGGATGTGACTACTTCTACTTGCAACTCTGTGACCGCGTGGCAGGTGTACAAAGTACATAACTGACAAAAATCTATATCCAATAAAACTACATTATTAGAAAGACAATTTTCTTGACAAAAATCTATATACCACGAATAACACTTATTTACCCCAGGTTGTTGATAGAGTCAGCAATAAAAATCATGTTTACCTTGTGGCTCCTTGACCACCAGCCGGGCACTGCTGGTCAGCACACCATCTGACCACTCCCTTGTGTCAATGTCAATGTAGCCCAGTAGCTGTGAATTACAATAAACACTCCTTGTGACATTAGGCATAATTCACCAAATACATACCCAGAGGAGCTAGATCTTGAAGTACATGTACATTAAGTGTACAGCACAACGTTAAAAAATTTTCCTTAAATGTAGGGATGCAGGTTATAGTATGACGGGTAGTAGATAAGGTTCATAGTATAACATGCAATGGCAAATGACATTTACTCATTCTAATAAGCCATACAAAATACAATATGTTAGAATGATAGATGTATTATAAGCGACAACTACATTGGCTACATATAGCGGCGAGAAGCAGAACTCCAGTGAGAATCTCTGAAATCAAAACATAAGCAGGTGAGATCTTACTGGTTGTGTAAAAGAAACGGCCTCATCCTAATAAAAATGCAGTACTTCACGCACTAACCTATTGCATGCCAACTTGAGTGTTAAAGGCAGTTTTCAGAAAAGCTGATCTACCTGTGTCCTGGGCATGGCCTTGGGGTTCATGGTGTACTGTTTGACAGTCTTGTTCATCTTGCTGAGTGCACTTCTCAGGAGCCGCCAGAGGGTAGACTTGCCTGACCCGCTGGGGCCAACAATCACCACACCCATCCTCTGTCTCAGCTGTTCATACAACTCCAGACCCTTCTTAACCTGAAAGTTTTATTAAAAAATTAAAAAGTATGAAAACAAGGCAGACATGGCAGACTTACAATGTAACCCATACTGCTTTAGCACCCTTTCAGTCCTGCAGACTTTAGTCTGCAATCACAGCAATAAGATGTGTGGCCACACTGCATTGTGTATATTAGGAATCTCAGACGAACATACCCATACAGTAATATGCCTAGTGTTCTCCCCACTTATTGTATAATAGGGTAGAATTACAGGTGAAATATGCTTGAGTCTCTGGTCAATTTTAAATTTTTAACCTTCTGGTGATCAACAAATACAGCCCAAGGTCATAGACTATGTAACAAAAACAAAGACCACTCACTGAAAGATACACATACAGAAAAACCTGGATCGACAAGCCATTTGAGGTGACGTAATACTATAACATGTCAAAATTGAAGTACTTTGATAGACTCTGTATACAATGGCAACAATCTGTCAAATCAATGACTGTAAAAGTTCCTGAAGGAGGTAAAGTGTCTGACCTGTGCTTCCATGATCTCCAGGTGAGCCTCAGTACACGCCTCTCTGAAGGCCTTGTCCAACATCTCATACTCAATACTCTTCAACTCCACACCTGGGAAAGGTCAGGGGGTCAGGGTTAAAGTTCAACTACAACACTCATCAGTAAATGTGGCCATTCATGGTGCTGAAACTAATGTTCTAGGCTGCTTTGACCTTTTAAGTCATCTCCTTACAACTAATAAATCAATAAATAATCTAAGTCACAAGTGGCAAGGAGATCTTGTTAGAGTTGTCGACTTGCAATCCAAAGGACCTGGGTTCAAATCCCTGGCAGGTCCGAATGTTGTAGCCTTCGGAAAGACATTTAACACCTATCTTTTCAAGTTAGAGTGAGTACGTACCTTGATTTGGTAAGGGGTGTCCTCTCAGATGGAAAATAAAGCAAGATCATCTGATGTCCAATGATTAATGAGAGCAACAAGGAGTTTAACCCTGTGTGAGTGCATCAAACCTTACAGCCTGGTCTTATGCAGTTTGTACTTATCAAACTGGTATAAGTCATGCCTAAAGGCAGTTTACTGGTTATGTGAAACAAACAAAACTGTTGAAGATGGCTGTCCTTGGTGCTGAACCTAGTGTTGTAAGCTGCTTAGCCCCTTCAGCTCTCCACCTGTGAGTAATCCAGTTACATTAAAGTGAAAGAAACAAGTGCAAAGTAGTGGCCACTGATATGACTTACCTGGAAAGATGTCCTGTACAAGGAAGTCAAACCTTCTGCAGTCGGCAAACGTCAGCTTGGACAGAGTGTTGACCCTCAAGGCCTGGACAACCAGCTTACTCTCCGCATCCACATCAACTGTACAAAAGGTGTAAAAAAAGGTTATTATGAGTAGTGTTTGTCATATGCTCCCTGCATGGCCTCTGGATTCTTGTCTATCTGGAGGATTCTTCTGTAGGAGCTATGTTTTGGGTACCCGAAACGAGGAACAACACGACGTGAAGTTCCTCAAAACACGTCATTCCACACGAAACGTGCCATTTCTCAAACGCCGCTATCTTTGCACGGGTGCGGAGTTACTGTCGCGTGACGGTAACTGCACGCGTGTAAAGATAGCGTCGCTTGAAGAATAGCACGTTTCGTGCCGATTGACGAGTTTTGAGCAACTTCACGCAAACTCCGAACGCGTGCATTACCTCGCCCCGTGCTGACTTCGCACGCTTGGGCACAGAACGGACACGCATTTTCGTGGGCGCAAAAGCGACGGGCATAGCGGCGGACATTGCGACATTGCGCGTGCCGAGGTACCTCGCGTAGTCAACAGACACGTGCATGACCTCAAAGCAACCCGAATTGGCACGTAATCCATGTACACAAGAAGCGGAAAGCGGTGGCGTAAAACGGAGCGCATTGATACGATGAGTGACGTGTCGCAAACGTCGGACTTGAAATGCGTAAATTTCCTTTAAAAAACAGGAGTTTACAGCGGTAGATTGGAACATCTGCCGCTATTTTGCAACGCACAATGCTTTGCGAGGTCGGGCGTACAATTCCTCATTATAACCGAAAGTCGCACGACGTGCGTTTCCTCATTACAGAGCCCAGGATTTGCACAGCGTAAACAACATATTTTGTGTAAACAAACATTTTTGACGCAGCGATACCAAGCTAGTAGTAGATTTTTACTTATTTACAAAGAACTTACAACGAAAACTGATGATCTAGTTTGGTACTTTGGAGGAGCGAGTAGTAAACTTACAAACGATACGAGGAAATGCTCCGCCGACACCGTACCATTTTCTACTATATCTAACCAATCTATTTACGGCGTACGTAGCTGAAAATAAATGATAAACATTACAAAACAGAATTCATACCTTGTACTATGTGTGACTAAACCACAGCTTCCCAAAGGCTGACTCGAAACAAGTAGTGACGCAGGTTGTAAATGAACGGCCCGACTGTAAACATGGTTGTTGTTTGAATGACGCAGCTAAACAAAATATGCACGCATGCGCGCTGCTTACCCACGTGTTACCTAGGCAACCAACAAGCGCAAAGCATCTCGGTCTGGGCGATACTATTTATTTTGAGGGGTGTCAGGTATACTATAATACATGTAATAATGAATCTATTAGTATCGCTAAGGTTCTTTTTTAATCACCTTGGTATCGCATTGTGGCAAAATTGATGGACAGATTTCATCCTAATCCCTGCTAAAAGAAATGATTTCATTGCTTTCAGTCCACACAAAAGTTAGTGTGATATTTATATTTTGCAAATAAAAAAAATATGGTTGAAATGAATAATGGATGATCCCAAGTTCGCCACTGTAACCTAACTTCGCCATGCTACTTTGTGTTTACTTTATTTTTAAGGTGGAAACTTGGAAGATTGTTGACTTATCGATCGAACGTACGCAGCATTTCGGTAGTTCGATTTTCCAAGATTATGTCCAAGGAGATCCTACGGTAGCATAAGATAGTATCAAAAGCTGGCAGAGGAGTGGAACCGGCATAGGAGTGTTAATGCGACCTGATTGGAGACTATTTCCAAAATATAGAATGGACTCAATGGAGACATAAAAAGGTAAGATCGTGTTACATTTTCTGTAGATAATCTGAGAAACCAAGTCAATAGATACAGTGTAACAATGTTGTAACTTATGTCGATAACACTAATAAGGTTACATTTCTTGGGAAAAACGACAGATTATAACCTGTTGGCTGCAACGTCGGGGGTAAATGTTGGCAAGGGAAATACAACGATAACTACAGTTTTCATTTCACATCCAGCCAAGAAAACTCCCGAATATAGGAATAAGCATTACTTAATTCTATTTAGACAAAATCTTAGCGGAAGGTGTCGGGAAATTCAGATGGAATTTTAATAGCTTCTTAATATAGGCTCTAGCCAAGCGATCGTAACAAAAAGATACGTATCATGTAGTTCTCTCCATCTGGCCGTTGTGTCACTTCACATAATAGCTTGCCCTTGACGAATTCTTTGGGGATTTTTCCGAACTACCACTTCAATCCGCGAGACTCCCTGGGACGAGTCACCTTTTTTTAACATTGTAAAATACTCCATTTCAGAATTTATTTACGGTTGGTTTGATACAATTATTACCTCCCCGTCTATTTGGTAGAGATGTTTCATTTTATATCTATCTATAATCTAATATACATCTTATGTACGAATATTCGACTTAATTGTTCAGATGCCGGTCGTGTTATGGCAAAAAGAGAACCTACCGAATGTGTAGTTTGGATGGGTGGAGACAATTTCACCGCGATCAATTTGAGTGACACATCCTGCACGAAACATTTTCTTTATCCTTGGTTGATTATTGGTGTTGTTAGCAGCTTATAATACAGAGTGATGGAAATCATTCTATAATGTCTTGAATATACGCATGTCTTTTGAATGAACTCCGTACGATGCGTTCTATCTCCGACATGTTCATGTCGGGGGAGAAACGATCGGAGAATTCGGAAAGGACTTAAAACATTCATGATCCATTTGTTTTCAAACATGTCTCAATTTTCAAATTTGTATCAATTTACTTATGAATTTCTATTAAATCATCAACGTACCGTGTTGCCGACGAGTGATGAACACCATTGTATAATGTATTAAGTATTTGCATCGGCAACGTTCTCCATGGCATGCAAATCAATGTCTATCTGGCTGATTTGAATGAAGTACGATGTGTTCTATTTCCAACTTGCTCCTGTCGGTGGAGACACGATCAGAGAATTTGGAAAGGACTTTACATTCATGATCCATTTGCTTTCCAATATGTCTCATTTCAAATGTATCAGTTTACTTGTAAATTTCTATATATTAAATTATCAACGTACCGTGTTTCCGACGTTTGAAATAGCGGCCCGGCTGGAAGTAGTTGCTGACGAATTATGACCATGGTATACACTTACCTTTGATGCTTCAAAAGTAACGACACTAGTATGTCGTGACGTACTGTACATGTACTAGTATATGCACAGGTGTTGTTAATAAAAAAACAGCCTAGAACAGTTTTTAGACGTGTCAGAAATACATGTACATGTAATACGTACTAGAAGTAATGTTAATTTACGCAAAGAGCCAGCGCCAACACAAATAACTTTTAATAAACAAGAAATGAAAACAAATTCTTTTTAAAAAATGTCATTTTGAACCAAAGAGCTTTTCTTGAACACAAACTCAACACAAATCTACCCAAGGTAATTTTCCCATTGTTTTTGTTTCAAGCTGTTGTTTCCAAGTAAAGCTGTTCTATTGTTATACTGACAAGCAGCTTTCATGGATGGTTGTTTTTTCTTTGGGCGCTTATCTTTATACTAGTAATTTACCGTATCTTGTTTATTCCGTACTTCGTATATTTTGGAATGGATCCAATGTAATCGTTAGTAAGGAAAACAATGTGAAAGGAATTATTATAAAGTTCCTACCACCAAATTAAATGAAGGGGTAACAAGGTCCAAATCTTAAAGAAAAACAGTTTGAATCTCCTTATTCGAAGGTGGAAAACGGAAAGAATCAACCATTAATTTGCAAGAAAAGACTTTTCGTTTTTCTTCTTGTTCCTCAAATGTCATTTATTGTAGGGTAAGTCAAGACGCAACTTGTGTTAGTAAAACCAAGCTCCTTGGTAAAACTGTTGTTCTGAACACAGTTAATAGAAGGTAAGTTTCAATCTTCATGCAAACCAGAACAGAAATTTTTCGTCAGAACAAGAAGTTGAAAGAGATCAACATACAAGTAAAAGGGCGTGAGAAACTCTTCCTCCGACCAAGGAGGTTGTTTTTTTAACCTCCTTGCTCCGACTTGTTCCGACAGTTCACACCGACTTACTTACATATAACAAAAGGTAAGTTGATAGGTGATAATGATGAATGAATGAAGACGTCTATAGTGTAGTGTATTTCACGACTCGACGGTCAGACTGTACTGTCGGCTTTAACAAACGTTAGCGCTGATGTGTTGCAGGACATTTTGGACATTCAAGTCACAGCGAGTTGTGAACAATAGAGTGTGCACCAGAGTCCTGGACGTGACATTCTAGACACAGATGTGTATTACAATCTTTGGCTTTTGTCTGTTTCGTGGCAAAATACAAGAAACCAACATTTACCCCCTCCCCCCCCCCTCCGAGTTTGCCATAAAAAACACCATCCACGTTGTCACCAGTTAGCGAGATTGATTTGCTGATTAGACATTAGTTCGTCAATCCGAACACCAGATGTTGTTTTGTTGCATAAAGGGCTAATTCTACAGGGACAGTGGTATTGGGATTTGACATTTCTAGTAAAAAAACTTATTTCGAATAGCAGTATTTGAATTTATTTGGAAGTATTTGGCAATTATTATACACAAGCTTCAGGCATTCTTGTTCTTGTGAAGGAGCGATATTACAATCTATATACTATAAAAGTCTATTCAATATTGTTACTGTATATAATTTATTGTATAAACTACTCTATATACAAAATGCGTCTTACTTAGTTGAAACCAGAAGGTTAGGATAAACGAACGTAGTGTTAGGATTAACAAAATATCGTCAACAGAACTGAACGACACACACACACACACACACATATATATAGAACTGAACGACACACACAGATACATGCACACACTTCAGAACAACACAACTGCTGGCAGACTGTTCTTCCTTCGACCAAGGAGGCTATACTTGTAATTAACCTCCTGCTCTGACACTTCAAACCACTGAGCTTCGATATATTGTACCTGCGTATTGGAGAGAAAACAAACAGAAACTCATTATCCATCTCAAAGGTAGCTGACAACACCTTAAAAAACGGTAGGGTTTTACATGTAGGTTGAAATGAAATAACACTATATATAGCTGAGCGTAGATTTAATTTGTCAGAGGAATCCAGCCGTTTGATCAAACCACACTTCCCAGACTTTTCCTTCTTTTAACCATTGTTTTAATAGAACTTCGTAGTCCATTTCAATCGCCGAACCAAAAACGTTATATCCAGTAAGAATTACCTTGTAACATGTGTTTATCGCTGAATTCGTCTGCGATTGCTGAATGAGATTAGATACAAGCCCCACATATTCTGTTAGTGTTATTTCGTGCACCGTAACCGTGAGAAGTCTGCTACATTCAAGTTTCCCGCACAGCCCGCGGCCACCTTTGGTCATGCCGCCTCGGGCTCGCGACAAAGCGGTGGCGCCATGGTGTCTGGGAAGGACCATTCTCGCATGTTGTGGAAAAATTATTTGTAGTTTGAAATATCTGGATAAACTAACACTGACATATATAGCCACAAAACGTGACTTTCCTTGTCAAGTTTCGCAAACAACAGTTTATCTACTGAGTTTAACGGGATAAAGTCAATTATGAGATGCTTTATCAGAAATTGTGTTTCATTACTCTTTCCGACTTTGAGTCGTCTTTCCTCCTTGTAAGCAAATACGAAGCTTGTCACTGAACATTGACGAAGAAAATCATGATATCTCGTGAGCACACCAAGCACGCCATTTGCCGGCGACGTACACCGAGAAGTAACCTGGAATCCAATCAAGTTGTGGCTCGGCCTACCGTAGTTAGTGTAGACTCTCTACGGGGTCAGTGCAGCTCTAAGCCGCCAGTGTAATCATTCACACCCGGTAGCATTTTCCCCGGTAGGATTTTGCCCAATGGGAGTTAATTAATAGCTTAATTAAAATTAATAAAAAACTGCTGGCCGGCAATCAACTCCCACTGGGCCAAGTCTAACCGCGTGAAAATCCTACCGGGTGTGAATGATTACCCCGGCGGCTGAAAGCTACACTGGCCCCGTAGAGAGCCTAAACTAACTACGGTAGGCCGAGCCAGTAGTAGACTGGATTCCAGGTTAACCGAGAAGAAGCGTCACAAAATACTCCAGGATTACCGATTGTAAACAAGACATCTCCGTACTACACGATAAATGTCGCTTGCCCAATAATACAAACATGTACTTCAGTTTTATTCTTGGACTTTAATAACAGCTTTACGATCGTAATCATGTTTACAATTTCATACTTAGGGTCTACATTTTAACACACATGTGCGCCTCAATTAAAAGGATTTACGATATCGAAAACACTGTATAGTAAATGCTAGTACTGTAATAATACGGTACGGTACGCACAAGTCTGGCAGAACAATTCAGGTAAACTCGGGGAAAACTGCGACAGCACAGTACACTTGCAGTCAGCAGAAATGGCGGCGTTTTTTAATGAAGATCTGTGAATGAAGATTTTATTTGAGATCGAAATGTGTTGATGAACCATAATATACGCAGTACATGTACTAAGCTGTAATTACCTAGGAGTTGTAACAATCGCACATATCAAAGCCATTTGTAATAAAATTCATTATTTACATGGCGTCACCTTTGTTTACAGAAGTGAACCACACAACAAACCTTCGAATTCGTAGCCCATTTCAATCGCCGGACCAAAAACGCTGTATCCAGAAAGAATTAGCTTGTAACATGTGCGTTGAGCGCTGAATTCGTCTCCGATTGTTGAGTGAGATCAGATATAAGCCCCACATATTTTGATTTCGTGCACCGTAAGCGCGTGAGAATTTCTAGTTGAACAAGTTCGCTGCATTCAAGTTTTCCCGCGCAGCCCGCGGCAGCCTTTGATCATGCCTCGGGCTCGTGACAAAGAGAGATCATCAATCAATTTTGCGTGTTGTGGGAAAATAATATGTACTTTGAAAATATCTGGATATATAGCTACAAAAGCGTTACTTTTCGTATCAAGTTCCACAAACAACAGTTTATCTACTGAGATTTAACTGTATGAAGTAAATTATGAGATATTTTATCAGAAATGAAACACCCTGGGCACTACGGAGAGTCCTTACAAGCAGTTTTAAACAAGATTACATGCTACAAAATCTTTGACTACAATGTCGATACACTAACAGAATCGAGTACCGGCAAGATACTGAATATAAACGTGAAATAATAATAAACGGAAAGAAAATGTGTTAAGTGCGATAATTCTACAAGGAAACAAAATGGTGTCGATCTTTGTTTATGATTTCACGTCGCAATGATAACATTTACCGGCGTGCCTTCTCCGCCATGGCTTGGATATTGGTCCACTATGCTTGGTTAAATCAAGCATTTTAACCTCCTTGGTCAAATACGAGCCATACAGGAGCTTGGGTATAGTCAGTTTCAAGTCAACTTTCACTTCCCCCGAGATTGAGTGCCGAGTCTTCACGCTCTCAGAGAGCCGTGTTGCCGGGCCTGCCTCCGTGCAAACACCGCTAAAATTGAAGAAGCGCACGTAATGGGTCTGGTTTGAGAGCCGAGTCTGGCGGGGCGGGCGAGAAAATAACCGTGTTGCCGGGCCTGGCTCCGTGCAAACACCGCTAAAATTGAAGAAGCGCACGTAATGGGCCTAGCGCCTGGTTTGAGAGCCGAGTCTGGCGGGGCGGGAAAATAGCCGTGTTGCCGGGCCTGCCTCCGTGCAGACACCGCTAAAATTGAAGAAGCGCACGTATAAATGGGCCTGGTTTGAGAGCCGAGTCTGGCGGGGCGGGAAAATAGCCGTGTTGCCGGGCCTGGCTCCGTGCAAACACCGCTAAAATTGAAGAAGCGCACGTAATGGGTCTGGTTTGAGAGCCGAGTCTGGCGGGGCGGGCGAGAAAATAGCCGTGTTGCCGGGCCTGCCTCCGTGCAAACACCGCTAAAATTGAAGAAGCGCACGTAATGGGTCTGGTTTGAGAGCCGAGTCTGGCGGGGCGGGCGAGAAAATAACCGTGTTGCCGGGCCTGGCTCCGTGCAGACACCGCTAAAATTGAAGAAGCGCACGTAAGGGGTCTGGATTGAGTGCCGAGTCGGGGAAAATGTACTAGTAGCCGTGTTGCCTGGCATGGCTACATGCAGACACCGCTAAAATTTAAAAAAAAAAGAAGAAACCGCACGTAATGGGTCCGCATTGAGTGCCGAGTCTGCCGGGGCGGAAATAAAGCCATATTAGCCGTGTTACCCCGGCCAGAACTCCGTGCAAACACGACTAAAATTGAAGAAACGCACGTAATGGGGCTGGATTGTCTTCATCCGGGGCGAGAAAATATAGCCGTGAATGCCCGGCCACGGCTACGTGCGAACACCGCTAAAATTGAAGAAGCGCACGTAATGGGCCTTTACCTGGGGCGAGCGTGCAAAGATAGCGGAACGCGAGCAATGGCACGTTTCGTGTTGACCCTCGTGTGAAGAGAAACCTCACGTCGTGCTATTCCTCATATCATGGTCCCCTTATATACTGTTTGTAGAGATAACTCAGGCGCTGTGAGCTTCTACTGGTGGTTTATTCTCTCGGTCATCCACTGCAGACATTCTGCTAGTGGAGGACTCCTCTAAGTCTCAACACATGAGTGTTAGTCTCTGCTTGTCTCATTACTGTCACAGCGTTACCAATCTTTGCTTTACTAATAGTCCCTCTTAATATTTCCCTGTATAATTTATAGCCTTTTGATGAATTATGGTAAAAAGATGCATCCAAAGAATCCTTACAATGCAGTACAATAAAAAAGGAAGATTTGGAAAACCAGCGTAATGTAGATAGTGCCTAGTCTCACTTTTCTCCCCCCTCTTTCTCATGTCCTGCAGCAGGTTGCCACATCCCCGCAGCACAGTTTTCAGGGCACGCAGGCCCCAGTCATAGTGCTGCTGCTGGGTCAGCAGTTCCCTGGGGAAAATACAGGAAGTCGTTAGTCAAGAGGAAACTTTACCAGATTATGCACAGAAAGAAATGTGGTTCATTTCTTGTCAGCAGAATTTTCATGACGAAGAAAGAACTAACTTAGGCCATACCAACTCTGTTGATTCTCAGATTCTTTAAAGTGAAAATATAACATGATGACATCATAAAAGCAGAGGGCAGGGATCAAAAGTTGAATATGACTGACACTCCATAAAACTGAGTGCACCATGCAAGGCATAAACCTGGTCCTTAGGCTTTGTTACCTGCATCTTTATGTTTTTCCAGTTAAAGATCTTTTTTATTCTCTTAGAATCTGAGGACCAACAAATTAGATTGGTGTAGCCTTAGCAATCAACAAAATATTTGGAGATAACAGAGTATTCTAATGTCTTGTGTTAGAATCATGAATACTGTGCTGAAGACACCTATACCTTAGGAGGTATGTTATCACTATTGTGGAGGGAAAAGTAGGGTGAAGTGTTGAACTAACTTTGATAGATTAAAGATGGCCACCAGTTTCCTCCCCAGAACCTTGGCGTGTTTGAACCCCTCCGAGAACAGGATGACTTCTGCGATCTGGTCGTTATCCGGGCGCGACATAGCCACGGGACGGAACAGCTGCTTCAGGTTGTCGGGCAGCTTCTGACGACCTCCGTACCCCTTCCCGGCAGGGTTCAAGGTGATGAAGATGCCAGAGTTGGGGTCAAGGTCAACCTGAAAGAAAAACAATTGGACCAGTGAAAATGAATGTTATGGTTTTAGTTACGACCCTTCTTTTGCAATCACAAGTTTTGAGCACAAACATGTATAGAAGAAATGCTGGGAAATGTAAAGATGGAATACTCAAAGAAATTGCTGACTTAACATTTAACAATTAACACCTCTAGTGCCTACTAGGGAACACAATTACCCCGTGATGTGCCTTACCTGTCTGACAGTAGTTCGACGGTGGGTGTACGGCTCTTGAGCGCGGCCTGGGTGCAACTCAGCCATTCTGCACCACCTACTATTAGGGATCCCAACTACCCCCTGATCCTACATGTACCTTACCTGTCTGCCCAGTAGTTCAGCGGTGGGTGTGCGGGAGGAATCTCATGTCTTGCCACTCAGCCATTCCGCACCACTTCTAGGGAACACAACTACACATACCCCCTGATACTTTACCCACCTGTCTGCCCAGTAGTTCCGTGGTGGGTGTGCGGCTCTTGAGCGCGGCCTGGATGCCACTCATCAGCCATTCCACACCACCTCTAGTGCCTACTAGGGTACACAGCTACCTGTACCATCTGCTGCTTTACCCACCTGTCTGCCCAGTAGCTCCGCGGTGGGCGTGCGGCTCTTCAGCCCAGCCTGGAACACGAGGAATCTCGTGTCTAACCAATCAGCCATCCCACACCACCTCTAGTGCCTACTAGGGACCCCAACTACGCCCTGATGATACATGTACCTCCTGATGCTTTACCCACCTGTCTGCCCAGTAGCTCCGCAGTGGGCGTGCGGCTCTTGAGCACGGCCTTTAACACAAGGAACCTTGTGTCTTACCACTCAGCCAATACGCACCACCTCTAGTGCCTACTAGGGACCCCAACTACTTCCTGATCCTACATGTAACTTACCTGTCTGCCCAGTAGCTCCGCGGTGGGTGTTCGGCTCTTGAGCGCGGCCTGGATGTCCTGGATCTGCATGGACACGGCAGACAGCACCGCCTCCTCAAGACGGTTAAACTCGTCGAAGCAGCCCCACGCTCCGCACTTCACTAGCCCGATGAAGATACGTCCCATGGACTTCACATCGATACCCTGGGATGGTATAAAGAGCATAAGACAATTAGGCCTGAGAAAATCAATGTAAATTGTGGCTTTAGTTATGACCCTTTTTGTTTGCAATCCCAAGTTTTGAATTCTGAGCTAATTTCATGAAATGCTGGGTAGGCAATGAAATGATAGACACTTCACCAGCCCGATGAAGATACGTCCCATGGACTTCACATCAATACCCTGGGACTGCACAAGAGTATGTTCATTATCAACTCTTACATTACGTCCTAAAAGTCATTGTTATTTCAAAATGACATTTCTTTACTCTCACTCACGCACGCACTCAGTCAGTTCTGCATGCTCCTGAAGTTGGTACAAGTTATAGTAACCAAGCATACAGTCCTCCAGGTAGTTCCATTCCTGGCTACTCTCAGGCAATGGTGAGGCCAGCAGACAGCTGTTCTTTTGCATACAAGTACAACTTTCCTTAAGTAACAGACTTGTAAGTCTTTGTTGACTATAGATAGTTCCATCATTGCCTAACAGTGACCAGGACAGGTGAAACACACTAGTTTTCAGGTATGTTCAACTTTCCATAACTGCTGATTGTCTGCCAAATCTCACCTATTCTTCTTCATGCGAGTGTATCGAAAGTTAGACTGGGTCCCTCCTGAGCCATATAAATTACCCTTTTCCATTATCAAATAATGATAAAATCTTACCTCGTCACAGTTGAAGACGAGCACTTGGCGACCAAACAGCCCTCCCAGGGCCTTGACTGACTCTGTCTTGCCAGTGCCAGCAGGTCCGTACGGGTTCCCTCCCATGCCCATGTGCATGCCTTGTGTAAGAGTCAGGTAACACTTGTCTGTCAGGGGGGTGTGGACAAGCTTGGCAGCATTACCCTGCAA
Organism: Branchiostoma floridae; assembly: GCF_000003815.2. Taxonomy (NCBI): domain Eukaryota; kingdom Metazoa; phylum Chordata; class Leptocardii; order Amphioxiformes; family Branchiostomatidae; genus Branchiostoma; species Branchiostoma floridae. The sequence continues at coordinate 5,564,868 of NC_049985.1, read as the reverse complement.
AACAAGGGGTTAAAATTCAGACCACATGACTTAATCAAACTTCATTGTCAAAGACCTTGCAAAAATGATTTTCTTACTCAACACTCTCATATGCTCTTGTGACTATTTGTCTATGCCTTGATATTATTGATTCATAAATCATCAGCAAAAAAAGCAGGAATTCCAAAGTACAAATGTACCATGTTTGTGATGATACAAAATTATATCTGTTTCTTGTTTCTCAATTGGAAAGACATTTACAAATGTATAAGAATGACTGTCAAGCTGGTACATGCAGAGATCATACCACATATCAGATGGCACCACATATCAGATGGCACCACATATCAGATGGCACCACATATCAGATGGCACCACATATCAGATGGCACCACATATCAGATGGCACCACATATCAGATGGCACCACATATCAGATGGCACAACATACATGTAGGCACCACCATGTGTGGTGTAGGGAAGACTTTAACTTAACTGTCTCTTTGCATCAATAATTCTGCTACAAAAAATCTGTTTTCCACATCTAAAATATAAAATATTTAAAATATAAAATACTAAGATTAAATCAAACAAACATGGCATCAGATAAAATGAAAAAAAATCAACCACAAGCTTTCATAATATCGTCATGACTTGTGTTTTTCTGCACTACAATTACCTGGTACTCATACGTATAGTCAAACTCAGCATCCACCATCCTCATGATGGCCTGTTTGGTTTTATTGTTCAGGTAGAACTTGAGCTGTTTCTGCCACATCCAGTCTGCCGTGGAGGCAGTGTTGGTCTGGATCAGCTGGTCCACTACGTCCATGTTGTGTACGGTGTCCAGGATAAGGGCCTTCAGCTTCAGGTCCAACACATGCATGTCTGGGATAAAAGGTAAAAGTGATCTGGAATCAGTTTAACTCATCAATGAACAGTTAAGCTACATACATGTATTCTTCACTGGTCACAAAAGAAAAGATAGATACAGTGTCTAGTTGTTGGCATCCTTCTGTCTCTGGATGGACTAGGCAAACAGTCACTTGCCAATGTGAGTTCAGCGAACTGTTTGGCTGGCCTGCATATGACTTTTTAAGGTGAAGGAGTGGTGTGCAATTCCTTCCCCACCCTCTCATCTACTGATGCTCATAGTCCCACAGGTGCAGGAACTGACACATGTAATATGGCCCCAGCAGATATTGCAATTACAGTAAAGTACAGTACAATAAACAGTATCTACAGGTTCATTGTACTGCAGAAATTCCCCAAGCTCTTTTCAACAAGCATAATGAACAGTGAACCTTAGCTTAACCTTCTGTCCTACACTTAAACATGGACCTCAATCTTGTAGGAACAGCCTAACCAAAACTAGGTACTAATTTTCACCCGAGTTAAGTGCCCGTTGTTACCTGAGTCATTGGTCCCGCCGTCGTGCACGTTGACGCTGGTGTAGGCCTCCAGCTGGGACTCCAGCTCGATCTTCATCTCCTGCAGGCTGCGGCCGCGCAGCGCCTCCTCACACCGCTCCGTAAACTGGATCTGGTCGGCCAGGCACAGGATCTAACAGGCCAGATTTTAGAATAATGTTGAGCTCATGAGAAGTTTCAGACAACTATCATAAATTGTATTCAGAATCTAGGACGGGAGACATTTTTTACACACACACACTTCCTTCTGATTTCAATTCCTCCAGTCTTTTACTTATCAATTTTCTACTACAATTTCTCTGAAATTAAGGAAACCATTTACAAGTAAACTTTATCCAAGAATAAAACGTTGAGTCGAGTCTTTTATTTTTTTCAATTTGTTTAAATCTTTTAGCATCATGGAGAACTTTTATACACACAAAGCATACAAAATGAACAAGTTGTCTCCTGCATCCTCTACATGTGTAGGTTGTCAGTCAGACTAATGACTTTGGGTGGAAGTGAGCAGCAGCCTAACTGACAACAAGGGATGCAGAGACAACTACACCTGTCCTGCACTGGAGGTTGGTACAATTCATAATTTGTAACAAGTCATTTCTGTCTGTACATGACATGCACATGTAGCTACCTGAGAGGGGAACTTGTTGGGGTCAACGCCCCCTTGACTGTTGCCTCTTCCAGCCTGCAAACACTCCAGTAGCAGCTGCTGTAAGGTGGTCTTCATCTCATCCGCCAGCCGACTCAGCCAGCTCTACACAAAACAACAGAGATAACAACAAATCAAAGGTCTTCATCTCATCCGCCAGCCGACTCAGCCAGCTCTACACACAACAACAGAGATAACAACAAATCAAAGGTCTTCATCTCATCAGCCAGGCGACTCAGCCAGCTCTACACACAACACAGGAATTAACAAGAAATCAAGCTCTCGTACATGTACATCTGTGAAAAAACAGTTAGAGTTATTGTGACTTTTGTAATGCCATTATAGCCTTGGTCATTACAGATGTTAGTGATCCTCCTATACCCATCTCACTATAATCAGTTCCAGATATCTCCCTCCCATATACCCCCATCACATTTGACAATGTTGAGGGACCTGTGAACAGTGGTCAATCTCTAAAAACTGCCAATGATTGAGAGAGCACCGAACATACATTTGACAAAAATGTCAGTTAGAGCTTGCAGACTGATCTTACTGATGTGTGTTAGGGATATGCATGTAAAAGATATGCCAAAAGTTATGATTAAATGCATCTATGAAGGTAATAAGGTATGCCAAATAGCAATTACTCAAGCAGCTGGATATGATTTTGGAAATGGTCAAACCTTTCGTCAGTGACACTAAAGAGATCTCATTGGAGAGCAGGTTTATATATATCCGAACTATGATTAAATGACTTGGCAAAAATCTGACCTCCACTTCTGTGGTGATCTGTACGGAGCTCTTGAGCGGCACGACCTCCCCCTCCAGTGACTTCATGGCCACGATGTGCTTGTGCCCCTCGTCAAACTGGACGCTGTGGATCCCGGCAAACAGCTTCTTCAGGTGAGACTGGATCACCGCGGGGTTGGTCGCCTGGCCCAGGATCTCCAGGAGATCATCGTCACCGATGAAGTAGAACCGTGGGAACAGCGAACGTTTTTCCTGCAGGCAAAAGGCAATAAGAAATAATATTTTTAAAAAGTTAGTGTTGAATTCACCCTGGGCCATTTTACCAGAACATACAGAAACTGCACTTCTCCTCCTGACAGAACCAACAGAAACGGCAAAGCTTCCTCTGGCAGAATACAAAGAAACTGCATTACTACATACATATATGGAATCATCAGTCCTTACTCAGGGAGGTAGCCAGCATCCGTCCTTCTGTCCTTTGACGGAATTCGGATGCTGGGGACAGACAAAATTTTGCCCATTTCGTCCTCTGAGACGGACAAAAAATCGGCATGTAAAGATATTGATTGAGCTGAGTCTACCAGCAAAATTTGCCCCACATAAAAAAAGAAATAGCATTTCAGAGGGTCTAGATTTAAAAATTTTCCATGCCCCCGAACCCATTTGGGCTGTTGCGCCTTTAAAAGGATTTCCATTCGTAATCCAGAGGACAGATAAAAATTTCAGGCTGGTTAGTCCTACTTTATACAAACCTCTAGGAACTCGTTGAGAGATTTCTGGCAGCGCTGAAGCTGGTCCAGCAGAGTGACCAGCGTGCTGCGGAGCCCCGACTGACCAACCAGGGACAGGACACGGTTGTCACGGGCAACGTCAGACATGATGGCTCTATAACCAAATAAAGGTCATTGATAAAGACACAGTTGACAAATGCATGTACATGCCTGTACATATTTTTTACTACATGTGGCATTACTTTACAAATCCAAATCATTTCCAATAGTAACGACAGTTAGCCTTAATCCGCAGGGTAACTTATAAGTACATGACATTACACGACATTTAAGAGGCAGACACAAGTTATAGACCATGCATTGTCCTTTGTAGAAGAGATAAATATTTCTTCCCATTTGTTTGCTCAAGGAAGATGGCATTTGGAACAAATTGGATAACACGACTATGACATAGGGCTTCATTTGATGTACATGTACATGTACTGGGCAAGATTTAAATAAGACTCAAGACACTACGTTTCCTTCATTTTTATTGATTTTAAATATGTATTTACATGACCCAAGGTCATAATGAGATTGAACAAGATTAAGTTTACCTGAAGTCATCATCCACCCTCTTGAAGCGAGCTTGTTCCCGAGGCAGTGCGCCCCTACCGAAGATGGGTTCCAGATAAACCCACTTCCTCTGGATCTGGTTCAGGTTGTGCAGGTATTCATCCAGGTCAGCTAGTCTGTGGTAATATGACATAGTTACAATCATACTTGTACATTCATCCAGGTCGGCTAGTCTGTGGTGATATGAAATAGTTACAATCATACATGTACATTTAGGGCCACTTCCTCTGGATTTGGTTCAGGTTGTGCAGGTATTCATCCAGGTCAGCTAGTCTGTGGTAATATATGACATAGTTACAATCATAGATGTAGGGTATACTATTAAACACTGAAACACTGGATCTGGTTCAGGTTGTGCAAGTACTCATCCAGGTCGGCATGTTATCATTAAACATTGAAATAAGGGTATTATATCAAAGGGTAACAATTTGAATGTCAGTCTGAAAGAGTATCAGCACACCAACCTTGTCTCCCATATGGATGCCTTGTCCTCAAAGTGTCTGTAGTAGGGGGAGTCCTTCAGTGACTGTAGCAGGCACTGGTTGTCTCCAACCTAGTGTAAAAAAAATATACTAGGTATAAGCATAACGATGATGGAATTCTCTGTACTGCCTAATACGTTTTATGAGGACTAAAACATATTAATGGAAAAGTAACAAATGGAATATGAATTACAAATGGTTTAAAATGAAATGTACAAAACAGGATGGACAATATGCCAAAAAAACAGTTACTCAAACAACTGGATATGAAATTAGGAAACGGTCAGACGTTTCAGACAACATCCGTTGTTTTTCATTAGTGACAATGGAGACATCTTGTTGGAGAGAGCTTTTTATATCCTAGCTGTGAAGGTTTTTTTATATCCTAGGATGAACAAGAAATGCTCCTCACCTGGTTGACCAGGTCCTTCCAGTCCTTGATGATCATGAGGGTGCGGTTCCCACTGTCAGAGTACTCCGTCAGAGCGAACACAGCCGCCGCCCCCCACATCTCTAACTCACGCAGGGCCTCACGGATGGAAACCTCACCCTGAGCTCGTGCATTTAGTTCCTGGAAAATGGAATCAACATGTGAATTTAAGTAATAAAAGATCAGTATTTAGCTAAGCAAACCAGGTACAAATGTAGTTTGTGGGAACAAAAAGTATATTAACGTAAAAGATAACAAAACACCAAAAAATGTAAAGAAATGTCATGAGGATAATCTGTGTATATTTCAGATTCTTTATTTTTTGCCCTCACAAACAACCTGGCTGGGCCCTGGTTTGGAAATGTAACTCTAGCATAACCACATCTTAATATTGGAGCAATTTTCTATGTCTAAATTTGTAAATCGATCTGTACATTGTAAGGTATTCACTATGAAGCCAAAGGACTATTTCCTACCTTCAACTGGTCGGCATTCTTGATGATGGCATTACTTGAGGCAAGGATGTGTCCAAAGTTCAGCTTCTCCAGAGTGGTGCCTCGAGGCATGCCCAGCAGTCGGAACATCTCCAGCCAGTGGTCCTGGGAGAGCACCTCTCCTCGTACGTACTTCAGCAACGGCAGAACAGCCTGAGGATAGGACAGGGCAGGGAATAAGTAAATAACAGTCAAACATGAAAAAGCTTGTAATTTATGTGGTGCTACATGTATACTGTAAATAATATAAGATTTTACTGTCTTGGGAGAGCACCTCTCCTCGTACGTACTTCAGCAATGGCAGCACAGCCTGGGGATAGGACAGGGCAGGGAACAAGTAAATAACAGTCAAACATGAAAAAGTTTGTAATTTATGTGGTGCTACATGTACACTGTAAGTCTTCGTTTCATATGCTATTTTACTGTCCTGTGAGAGCACCTCTCCTCGGACGTACTTCAACAACGGCAGCACAGCCTGAGGACAGGACAGGGCACGGATTGGAACAAGAACTTGAGGATCGCATATCTCCATGAAATGTTTAGAAATTTTGTGAACTTCTTACTGTCATAGCCCTAGCCATCACAGACATTACTAATCACTCTCTTTCGATTCTTCCCTTAATTAATTTCAGATGTCTCAACATTTTCCTCCAATATGGGTTCATCGTTTGCCCCCCTTCTACATTTTTGTAAGTTCTATAATTGCAGTTGCCTGACCATCTGTCCATTGATGATACCACACTGGAGCAGTAGCTGAAAATACAACTGGGGGGCCTAAAATCACCATCATGATGTTTTTTTCAGGACCTCAATAACTACCCACATACCAAAATCCATACAAATCAATCCAAAGGATCTTGAATGTCACTGACTGATATATATTGTAGATGTGAACACACGGCCATAAACAGTACTCCCTTTGGAGGTGAACCGCAATCTCAGAAGTAATGACAGCAGATCTATATGTGAGTTAACACTGACCCTGTACTTGTCAATGTCCTTTGTGAGTTTGATGGTGATGGTGGTGGGTTCCTCGTTCCGCAGTTTCTCTGCCCACTGACCCAGAAACTCTTCAAACATGTAAGCACGGCCCCTACACATGAGAGAATACAACAGATGTTAGATGATTGCCTTATGTATCAAAAGTTGCAAAGTGGACAGTGGAACGTTTCCTAACATCTATTTCACAGAAGTTTGGTATGTATGAACTGTAAGGAACAAAAGCTGTATTCTCTTGTCATTTTGCTAAAAAAATTTTTACAGGTTAAAGATACCATCCTAACATAGCTTTGCTTCAACTCTCAAAGTATCACTATTATGACTTAAAACTTTACAGATTGTATACTTTTCAACTGTATTAAACAGTTATATATCCATTCAGGTGTCTGAAGATCACCTGAAAGAAATCCAGTCCTCCTTGGCCAAGTCGGACATGCCGTTGTTAAACTCCTCGTAGAGTGACCACATGGCTTCATGTACACGCAGATCCTCACGTAGCTCGTCTGCCTCCGGAATCTGTGGCTCCGGTAGCCCAAAGTGGACACAGTCCGACCTGTATAAACAACAGATGCATGTGTGAATACCAAGTATTAAAATGCATACATATATCGAACTGACAAAATTCTATGGTTCCAATCAAGACGTTGACTAAAAGGTGACTGCACTGACAAGATGTTTGACTAGAATTATAACAGTTTTGCTGCAGAAATATATCATATTCATAAGCTAAGATTTCTTCATTCTTATTTGAAGCATTTTTTTTGATAGCTTGAATCTTGACAAACAGCAAAAAAAATTTAATCTCACAACGTACTTAACTGTTTTTTCTCCCGTCTTCCTGTATCTTAACTTAAATGAATGAGCAATTTCTAGTGACGCCAAAGAATAGTGTGAATTGACAATTTAGTGATGCTTAAGAAGAGTGATGGATGTCCCTCAAAACATCCAGACATAAATCTCCAATTGTAGATATTGAATTGTATTTGAACATTATTTACCTGGGTGTCTAATCTCTATGAACGTATTTGTGAGTTTGTTTCATAAAATAATTTGAATCACATAAAGCAGCAAGAAGTAAAATAAAATTGCCAAAACCATCAGCTTGTTTTGTAGCATGCATAAAGCTGTACTTACACCAGTCTTTCCCTCCTCTTCTCCAGCTCACCAAACTCTGTGTGGTGTTCCTTGATGACCTGGACGGCCCTGTTGCACGCGTCTCGGTCATTGTCCTCCATGATTTCGTCCTTCGGCTTGAGCTGGTGCCAGCGGGCGGCAAACTTGGCCAGCTCTTGTCGGAAGTGAGAGACCTGCGACTCCACATTGGACTTCATCACCTCCACCTTTGAGAAAAATGTGATGCACAATTATAAAGATTTTATACGCTGTTTCCGTACATACAGTAAGGCATTTTCCAACAGTTAACCATCTGTCCTTTGATCTTTATCCAGTTGGAACAACCCAAATTGTGTGACCTAAATGGAAGTGCGGCATCAGCAAAGGTCATCATCCTTTCCTCAACCTAGACAGGGGCCGACATGGGCTGTTGGTCCCCTTTGACCCATTGCTGATTTTCCCTTTCCACTGTCTTTGTTCCTTCACCATGAGTTGGTCTCACACCTACATTCACCTTCTGCTGACCTGTTCCTTTATCATGAATTTGTCTCACACCTACATTCACCTTCTGCTGACCTGTTCCTTTATCATGAATTTGTCTCACACCTACATTCACCTTCTGCTGACCTGTTCCTTTATCACGAATTTGTCTCACACCAACATTCACTTCCAATGACACTTGTTCCTTCACCATGAGACTGTCTCACACCTACATGTATGTTCACAGTATGTATCACACCAACATTCATTTTCCACTGACCTGTTCCTTGACCATGAGTTGGTGGCTCTCCATCATGAGCTCAAACTTGTCCCACCTGGCCTGCAACGGGCCCAGCTGCTCCACCCCTCCCCCTGACACACTGCGCAGCAGCTTGTTCTTCTGCTCAGCCTTGGCAAACAGCGGCTGAATCTACGGGAGGCAAAATGTGTCAAAATCTTGATACACAATGTATTAAAACAGATTAGAATAGCTCCTATTGAAGCATATGCTGGGTAAACTGTGACTGTCAAATGTTTGCTTGCTATTTCTATTTCACATCTTATGCCCCACCAATTTAATTTCTAAGTTCTTGGATATGCCACAGATTTGGAAAACTAAAAAGATATCATTGATATCATTCTGGACTTATGTCATAAGTATATGTGCTTATTTATTCATATTTCAGCAATTTCTAGCATATTCTAGAAAGTCCTGGTTTTTACAGGTTTTTTACCTGTCAATGCATTGAAGGTTGAAAATTCATCATTTGAAACATTTAACAACCTAGCATGTTGACTTTGTTCAGCCTACCAAATAAACTTGCATTCCACTATTCAATACTAACATGAGGTTTCTTCTCAGCAAGCTCTGCATGTTTGGCATTGGCCAGTCCTATCTCCTCCACTGACTGCGGTCGAGTGGACAAGGACTCGAGAGCGTCGGTCAGGAAAGTGTCGATCTCGTTCAGATGGCTGATGATGGAGTGACGCAAGGAGCCGAGGAGAGCGTCGAACAAGGCCTGGATGTGGTCATCAATGATGGCCTTGACTGGAGTAGTGGACACTGTGATGCAGTCTACCTTGATAGAGCTAGTGGTCAGAAAGATTGACAAGCACATGTTTAGGATCTAGTGTACCACCCTGTTGCACAAATGTAAATAAAGTGTTAGAAATTATAGGTAGATCACAGATTACTGATTCTGAAGCGCTTTATGTATGAAACTATTGAATTAAATGTAGCAGAATAACAGGACAGTACTGGTGTACATGTATATCTTTGATGACCATAGATTTGCCAAATGCCTTTGTTGCGCAGGAATACAACGAAGCTCAACACCCCTTCCACCATTAACCTCAAGCCCTTTCTCTCTCACACACTACTGTTTTTGTTGAACCATGAATGGTAAATTTTTCACAACCAGCCATCATTTTCCTAACAAGAACTATAAATGCACAACAGTTCAATTTTCAGCACCAAGGTCAACATCATGTGGTCAGTAGAGCTGTGTACTGGTACACTGATACCGGTACAATGAATTAGGTACAGGGCCAAAATAATGGAACACTGGTGTACTACATGTATCTAATTAGTGTAAGCCAGGCAGGATAACAGGTCAGAGGATGGTCACTTTGACCCATAAAGTTTCCGTGAAATTACTATAGCAGTCTCTGTGCCCCAGCGAGGGAAAAAAATTTTGTAAGGGTCAAATTTTTCTTGCATCATGTGTCTACCACAATCAAACACTTTTTTATTGATTCAAACATGCTTCCATTCCTATTGAAGATAGACTTTTCCTTGACCAGTTAGTAGTTCAAGTACAGGTTCAGGTCCGGACCTGCACCTAAACCTGTGTACCTGTACCTAAAATTTGTTTAGGCACACAGCTCTACTGGTCAGTAATGATTGACCAAAAGGTTTCCACAAAGAGGCTGACTAAGTTAGCAATAAGGCTATAGATAACAGAGTTGCTCTAACCTGGCAAGTTTCTCTGCATCCCTGCCTCGTGCCTTCAGAGCCTTGAAGTTCCTCTCCCAGTCGGGCACGTTGTGTAGGTGAGTCTCCACAAGCTTCTCCAAATCTACCAGACCTAGCACCACCCATTCCTGGATGATAAAGATACATGCCTGTTTTATCAAGAAACTAATTCTTTTTAAGTTTGTTTTCTTATGAACTTGACTTTGTGACTTGATGGAAACATACTCAGGCAAGACCAGTTACCTACTGCAAGAAAAATATTGCAGACCTCCCCATGAAAATGGTGAGACAGACAAGGTTAAGGTCCCAAAACCTTTCAGTGGGTTATTCATCCACTGTGTTTATGGCACAGTATTGGAAGGTGGAGGCAAGCCCTCTCCTTCCACCACCTTGTACCTCCCCAACCAAAGCCAAGTACATATTTACATCTGGGTGGAGTGAGGAAAGTCATGTAAAGTGTATTTCCCAAATGCAAAGACACAATAACTAGCCAGGAATCCCAGAAATCTAACCCTGACTTCACGATCCATGGTCTGTTAGCCTAAAAACTTGACCATTGACCCTCAACAACAAAACTGAAATACTACCAACCTGAAACTTTGCCTTGGCCGCGACCAGCCTCTGGAACAATTCCTCCGCCTTCCGATAGATTGTGGTGAATCCGGCCGAGTTGCGCTCGATAATGGCGGGAAAGACCGTGTTGGTTGGATCCAGCTGTTCGCTCACTCCCTTGAAGTGGTTGGGGATGCAGATGAACTTCTTCAGCTCCCGGTAGTACTTCGCACGGATCTCTTCCAGAGGGGGACGGAACTGCAGCTGCTGTTGTCTGTCATTGGCGAGGAACGGAAGACCGCAGTTTGAATAATGCGTAATGGATTCTGTATCTGTAGCCGTTATAACCACCCATAGGCGTAACGTATCACCTTCCCAGGCACACTGTTACAGCAGCTGGTGATATTACACTGAATGACTTGTAACACCTAACTTTCGCACATCTAGCTGCAAGCTACATTTTGTAACTAATGAGGATGCCCTTACTGTACTTGATGGCAAGAAGTTCATATTTTCTAGTTCATTTCAGAAGAGTTATCATGGAGCAACTAGGAATATTTGAAAAAAAAAAGAAAAACTGGTATTGAATAGGGTAGGCTGGCAGGCAAATGGAGGATTGAAAAATGTTCATCCTTTCACTTTTAGAAATAGCATTTGGTTGAAACTTACAAAGACTTTAAGCAAATGTAGCTTTTCTAAGATCTAGAGTCGAGAATGGGCATGATACATTCCAGGGCTAGCATTGGTGTCTCCCCTTTAATATCAATTCATGCCTTTATTACCTGAAGACCAGCTCTACTTTCATCTCCGAGAGGTTCTCGCTGAGCGCCTCCAGGCCCATCTGATACTGGTGTTCCAGAGCCTTGTACAGCTGGCGGTCCCAGTGCATCTTCCAACTCTTCATGTTAGCGGCACTGAAACCCTGAAGACAAAATAACAACAGAAACTCTCAACTACAGCTTGATGGATCTCTATCATTGTGTATACATACAATGATACATGTATTGTTTATAAGAAATAATAACTTGTCATCAATTATATCAATCATAACTTAAATAGAATTAAGATAATTGCTGGTTTTTGTTTTCTAACAACTCATAAAAGCTTAAGATCTCTGAATTATTTAAGCTTGAAGCAAACATAATAAACTGAGCATGAACATGCCAAATTCCACAATTACCTGTAAATGTTTGGTGCAAGAAAAATTTTGGAGTTTCAGTTCCTGTTCCTGCACATGACAAATACGTCTGATTCACCAAAACTGGCAAACAGATTTTAGAGAGAATAAAGACGTATTTTCCCACTGATTAGAAGAGTGTTAGAATGATTGGGATTGCAGCCTGACCTGTTGGACCAGTCCTGCCATGATGTGTCTGATCTCCATCAGACCTTCCTTCCACTTGGGCTGCTGCCTCAGGAGGTCTGTGTTCATCAACTCCACAACCTACAGAAGGAAAAACACATGCAAACTCATCAACATTACAACCTACACAGGGTGAAACACACACAGATTCATCAACATTACAACCTACACAGGGTGAAAAACACACACAAACTCATCAGCATTACAACCTACACAGGGTGAAACACACACAGACTCATCAACATTACAACCTACACAGAAGGAAAAACACATGCAAACTCATCAATATTACAACCTACACAGGGTGAAACACACACAGACTCATCAACATTACAACCTACATGTGCACAACGAAATACACAAATCAGACTGCGACAGACATTAAATGTACAGCACTTGTATGCATAAAAATTAATCTGTCCTGGAATCTTTTAGTGAATGCTCCAGGCAGGGCTCTAGCCAACGTCCGTTTTTCCGTCATTTGACGGAAATTTGCTGCGTCTGACGGAAAATTCTTAAAACCAATCCGTCAACCTTGACGGACAAAAATCCTAGGTGGAAGCTACAGACGGCTTGGGGACTCCGTCCACGGCCGTAAAAGCCACACACTGTTTGTCTTGCTATTGTTATGATTGTTGACAATGTGTGTCGGCGCCCTTTGGCATACGATAATCTCATTAAAACACGTTTTTCAAGGTCTCAGTTCAGTGATTCTAATCAATTTTCGCGTTTTTCGCGACGATTGTAATTGGCTGACAGAAAAAAATTTCGAGCTGGCTAAAGCCCTGGCTCCAGGTCTGTCTCCTGGGAATGCTGAGCAACCAAACCAAAATACTTGACGGACTGCTTAATGAATTTCATAGACAAAGAACAATTTTTTTCCCTTTTTGTGTGTTTTGTTGTTTTTCAAATCATACTTCTGTGTTATGCATAATATTCCAGTTACATTAATGCAATTTTGCTCCATGGTCATTCAGCAATCCCCATCTAGCAGAATGGGGGACAAAAGTAATACTGGGAAAGATGGGTGTAGCTACAAATGCGTGAGGTTGGACATTGTCGGCCCACCTTGTCAGTGATGTTGGTGTGATGCTTCCTCAGCTGCCTGTTGAGAGTCATGATTCTCTCAGCTGCTGCCTGGAGTTTCTGTACGTAGGCTTCCAGCTCCTCTGGGTTATCCCAGGTCACCTGTACCTATGGGAATGAAACATTTCAAACTCAAGTTTGTTTGTTTATTGAAAATATCTCCATTAGTGAATACATGTACAATTCTGACAATGCGTCACTAATCTTCCTGGAGTCTTAAGACACACACTTAACATAATACATTAACAGAACATTGAGACTATTTACACCTTAATTCACAACCTATCCAACCAACCTAAATATACACTTAACGTTATACTTAAAGGAAAACATTACCGCAAAACCTTATTCTTAAAATAAAAGTAAATGTAGTTGTGAGATCGAGTAGCTGAGAGGTCAGAGGTCAGTATCAAATATTCTAAACATTAATTCTATATACATAGTTGTCAATAAATGTCCTACCACCAGTGCTGCAGAGGTTTGTAAGTTTGTGTCTGTGTATTTAGTCTGTCTTTGATGTGCTTTTTGAACATGGACGGTGTGGCTGATTTGAAGTGTTGTGGTAATGAATTGTAAGATTTAACACACCTGTAAAGGAAAGTCCTGGTAGCAGCAGAAGTTTTGGGTTTGGGCAATCTTAATCCCCCCCTTGAGCTAGTCGGGTGTTGTGTCGGTGGGTATTTTTGATTGCATGTAGTCTTTTGTAGGTAGCTTCTGGTTTCTTAGCCAGGGCTCGAAATACCACATGCACATGCAAGTTTGTGCATGTAAAATTGGTGTGGTGCAAGTAAGTTTGGACCAAACTTGCACCAGTGCAAGTTACTTTTATCCACTAATACCTGACTTTAGAAAAAGCTTACACACACCAAGAATATTGTCTGCCATTGAAAGGTAAAAGAAAACAACACTGAATAACAAAATAGCCTAAATTTGTTATTTCTAAACTTGGTTAGACATCCAGGTAAACAAGATTTGAAGACAATTCCATCTCTATAATGCTAATAATTCCTATGGTGTTGTCTTACCTTGATTTGCATATGAGTAAATACATTTTGCATACAATTTAGTGACTTTGATATGATCAACTGGATTTTCCAGTTATATGTGTTTGTATTGAGTTGTTCTAGCGATGGTTAAGAATAGTGATGGAAGTCACTCGAAGAGTCCAGAAGAAATCTATTGATCTTATCAAGTTGTAGACATTGAATTGTCTTAAATTAAGCCTAAATTCACATTTGTTGTACAATTTGAAATCCAAACTAAAATACGCTTTGGAAAACAAATATCCAAACATGTGGTCTTTATGTATCCCTATATATTTGCAAATTTTCAGAAGAAGAATAAAGGGTTAACAGTTCACTATTTTGGGTTGTGCAAGTAAGTTTCTTTTGGTGCAAGTTACCTTTGGCTTAACTTGCACTGGTGCAAGTTGACTGAAAAGTGTATTTCGAGCCCTGTTAGCTGTAAGGATTTTGTGGAACATAGTGAGGGTTCGGGTATAAAGTCGTTCGTTTACCTTTGGCCAGTTCAGTTTTCTATGTAAGTCATCAGTGTTAGAAGTGTACTTTGCATTAAGTACTAGCCTGGCAGCCTTATTTTGCAATGTCTGTAGTTTATTGTTTCTTGTTTTGAAAACAATGATGATCAAAAGGCTGTGATAAAAAGCTGGGAGTGGGAGCCATAATAGGCTGAAGCAGAATAAAAAGCGGCCTGCAGGCAGATTTGAACTTTTATGAATATACATTTATTTAAAGGTTCAAACCAACAAACAGTAACAGCGGCCGAACCTCAGACTGAGGACCTTAGACGTAATTCTTTTTCAAAGTGCCACGTGGCCTCACTACAGCTTGCTTGTTTTAGCCAACCACATCAAACTCTGGATGAAGTATCCATGGAATTTGATCCAGATGGACAAGCAGTGGAAGTTGCACAACCGCTTGTGCCAGAGAGACATGTAACAAGTCTCTTGTGGAAATCCTTTTAATACCTACCTTTCCGTTTCCACCATCGCGGGCTCCGGTCTTCGGGTTCTTGATGATTCTCTCGAAGTTGAGGGCGGCGTCCAGCAGCATGGCCTGCTGGCTGGGGATCATCTGCTGATCGATGGTGTTGTAGAAGTGCGCCACCTAGCGGGGAAGGGAAGAACTGTCATGTTGGGTATTTTTTTTTCTTGAACAAAACATACATATTAAGCAAAATACAGATAGCGGCCCACTCAACAACACATAACTTATATTGGCGTCGCTATCAAAACAAAATGAGACAGGCAGAAAGATAAATATAAACACAAGTAACAACAACTAATTGGGTATTGAGCTGTTGAAGCGCAAGTCCTAATTCCCCTCCCTCTGTGATCTAGGGAGCGAGTGGTTTATGACGGTGAGAAATGGCCCATTTGTACAATGATCATGAGTATTTTGTTTCTTGCGTTGCATCCACAGTAAATCTAGCCTAAGTGCCAGCCTCCGTAGTGACTGCTGGCTCAATCCTTTTTGCTTGCTACTTATAACCACAGATAGCAAGCAAAAGGATTGAGCCAGCAGTCACTACGGAGACTGTCACTTAGGCTACAGTAAATTGGAGTATAGCATAACACACTACAGTAGGTTTGTACTGAAAAGGATAAGCTGCAAGTCTGGACAGTTTCATGGACTTGTTCAGCCATGGTGCTTGTTACATAAATGAATGATCATCAAAACTAGGATAACATTTTACACAGTATTAAAAAAGTTTCAAATGATACAAATTTCACTGCAATTGTTAAAGCTACGAGATGTAATCAACAAATGTTAAGTTCTCGATTTCTTAAACTCAAATGGACACATGGAATTTCCTCATAATATCAAAACAATACTGAAGTGGCCTATCACCAGTCAGATCTTACCTGTTTCAGTATGACACCATACTTGTAGAACTTCTGTGCTGTAGTGGCAGCATGCTGGATTTTCGCGGGAACGGCGAACCCTAGTACGGACAGCTGTCGTACCTCACGCAGCAGCGTCACCAGCTTCTCGCTGTACATCACGTGCAGCTTACCGTCCTGGTGGTCTAGTTCCATCAGCCGCCCACTGATCTGTAGACTGTACCAAATAGAGAGGTGTTAGTTTAGTTAGTGACTAGAATTTTGTCTGAACTAGAACGTCTGCTGCCCTAACCCTCATCTCTGCCCTTACATAGGGTTGTTGGAGATATTGATCGGGAGTTGTTTCCCAGTGCCTGAGAGGCTGATGCGGGTCATCCAGTGCACTCTCTGTGTCCTATGCCCAGCCGCCAAAATGTTCCCTGCAGTACGTTTGCCTCTATGTCACTTAAAGAGAACTTTAGAAAACTTGTCCAACCCTGCGGTACTAACCCTCACACCTACCCTTACATACATGTGTAGGGTGGTGGTAGGTGTTTCTCGGTACCTGAGAGGCTGATGCGGGTCCTCCAGTGCGCTCTGTGTGTCCATTGCCCAGCCGTCAAACTGTTCCCTGCAGTATGTCTGCATCTCCTCCTGCACCTCCGCAGCCTGGCGTTGGTACGGACGGAACCCCGACAGGTCTCCTAGCAACGCCTCCGCCACGTTCAACGTTTCAGCAACCTAGGATTATCATAGGACAACAATTTCAAGCATTTTGCAACAATCAAACTTTTGAAAATCCCACTGTTAACTGCTCAGTGTTTAAGGGAGTCGAAAATAATCTTGAAAGCTTTTTGAAAATATTTCCCCCAAAACGTACACACTTAGTCTTAAATGGGCCAAATTATTCTTGCTTAAGAAATAGTCAAGCAATTGTAAAGTTTCAAGCTATCCTGCTAGAAAATCACTACAAACTATCAACTACAAATGCAAGACACATCTTTGCCTGATACACAAAGGCATTTGTCTTTTACAGTAATACTGTAAAAATTGAAATGTTTGCGATGGTTTTATTTTAAAGTTTTTGCATTGACCTCTTTAGTGAGAAAATATGAATTTTCATTGTACATGACAGTATTGCTTTTACAGTCTACCTTTAAAAATGTACTACAATATTGTTTTAAATGCAAACTCCATAGACAGCAACACCCTCCTTCCACATATAACTGGGAAAATAAGTCCTGGCAAAAACAGATGAATTTACAGAATGTGCTGACCTTGGCCTCCAGCTGCCTGACCCACACGATGTTGTTGACCAGTTCGGGGTGGTTCTTGCCCTTGAGGGGTGCACGTTTGCCCCCACCTGACGACCTGTCCCTGAAGTCATCCCGCATGCTCTTCACATACACCTGCAGCTGGCTCAACAGCATCTCTCTGCAGGAATAAAAACAAAATTAGAGTCATTTCGGAGCTCAAAATACTTGTGTGGCAGGTTCTTTTAATAGCGTGCTCAGGGTGTGGCTCTCCCCAAACACGGGACCCCCAATGCTAGGAACTCATTTTTCACTTGAGTGAAGTGAGGAAAGTCATGTAAACTAAAGTGCCTTTCCCAAGGATACAAGATCGTGACACTGCAGGTTTCGAACTTGGGACCTCCTGAGCCTGAGCCCAAAGCGCTGCCAATTACACCACGCAATCTCACTGGGTGAATATACACTTTTGTGCATAGCTATTAGGTAAAGGTACTATTGTACACTGTATACACCATGTTGCTGATACATTATCTACTTATCAGAAAAATAATGTTTTTACAGTATTTAAAATTCAGAAGTTTGCTAAAGAGTTCATTGCAGTTTTCCAAAGCTTGATGCTGTTTTATTTTTTTGTCTTGTCTTTTTCTATTCTCTTGTTTTAATGATATTCTACTTTATTATCATATGTTATGCACACAATTTCTTTTTGCGCACGTAAAGTTTTACATTTCATGCACAAGTGTTACCTACCCCCCCCCAAAAAAAAATTCTCTGTTGAAGTTTTTACAATGAATATTAATCCCTTAAACGTCCATGTCTAATGACAATAATGACTTGCAAATGACACTGTACCTTTCAGCGACCAACTCCTGGCTGATGCTGGGTCTCTTCACCAGCTCTCGATAGCGCTGGAACTCTCGTAACAGCTGGAACAGAAAATGAAGTGAGGCATTTCAGCAGTTGTTACATACTGTTATGTTTCCTGACAAGTGCATTCAAACCTTCATACATTGATGAAGGTTAGACATCCAGGAAATACGATATGCCAAGTAGTAGTTACTCAAGCAACTGGATATGTTTATGGAAACATATCCAAATCATATTCTGGGTTACTTGAGTAACTGAGCAATTTGACAACATCATCTGTGGACTTGATATCCGGAAATACCGTTTTCAAAAATAGTGGATATAGGTTACCCGTGGATAAAGGTAAACTAGCATTAACATAAGAAAATCCCCTTCTCACCTGATGTGGTTTAGCCTGAAGTTCCAGTAACCTTGACCTCAGCTTGGATGCGACCCTCTGTTCTACAGGTAAGATGGCGTGCTCGTACTGTCCTACAGCCGCCTTCCACTGGGGCTGTGTATAGGGGTTGTACTGGAGGGGGTTGAGGCTACTGAAGGGGCTGAATGCATCCTGAGCCTTTAGCTGTTGCTGCTCGTCAGTTGTTAGAAGCTGTAGTAGCTGTGCGTTCACTGTCCGTAAAGTCTGGATCTGTCAAACAAACAAAAAACAAGGCGGTGAATTCACTTTCCTTATGGTCTGGATCAGTCAGTCTAACACACAAGGCCAAGTTCTTGGGTGATGAATATTTAACTACAAAAACAGAGCTTTGGATCTCAGATTAATTACTTTTCTGATGATGAATCTTTCATCAATTCATTCATTTATCCGTCCATCCACCTGTTCATCCATTCATTCCTCCCTTCCTTTCTTCCTTCATTCCTATCCTTTCATTCCTCCCTCCCTTCCTTCCTCAGTTCCTTTGTTCATTCATTCTTTCGTATCAAACCTACTTTGGAGAAGCCAACAGAGTCTTCTATTAAAGCTGTGTCTGAACACTTTTTTATGATTAATCATTACACAGTACTGTGAAGACTCCCCTGAATCCACATACCTCCTCCAGTCTAGCCTTGAACTGTTCCAGGGTTTCTGGGACATACTTGTCCCCCTGCCATGGGTGGAGCGGAGAGTGCTGCTTCCACGTGCTGGTCAGCGAATCACAGGCGGAGATCCACCGCTCGCAGATGGACAGGGACAGGCGTAGCGACTCCCTCACGCTGGCGTAGGGGCCGTGCCAGAGGTCAACGCCGGACAGTTTGAGCTGGATGTGCCGTGCAAGAGCACCCCCTGCCAAAGACAAATGAAGCAGTGATTATACAGGTTACAAACTTGGACATGCCATGGGCAGTACACTAAGTGAGAAATCCACAATATCGTCTATTGTTGCAGCCAGTGAGAGTATCATTTTTCTTATCTTTTTATAAACTTGATCTTTTTAAAATTCATTCTGCCGTTAGTTAGTAAATTATGAATAACCTTATGTGCATTACAAGAGAGGGTATAAATAGTGCTGGACATCTTTTGTAACTGTTGTGTAATTATATGTATCAATGCTCTAGAATGCCATGTTTACTTGAGTGGCCGAGGCATCGGCTGGTTGATTTGTTTTTTATCTACAAAATGTATAAGATTCGTACGTTTTGGCATTTGGTTTTGTGAATTCTTCATAAAATTTGTTTGGATGCTTTTAGGCAACCCTGGTATTGTAATGAACACATCCTGCAGACATACTTACCAATGATGCCCATGAGGTGAGCCATACGAGGTTCTGGGTAGGGTGGAAACTCTGTCTGTCCCCACACGTCATCCAGGACTTCCTAAACAACAGCACAGGCACAAACAAACAAATAAACAACCAGGGAGGTTTATAAAGTACATGTATGCTCAGCAGTTATGTTGCAATGATGCTTCGCTACAGCTTGTGTATTCATCCAAGCCACCTCTTCTCTTCTTGCAATTTGATAAGTGTGTTGGGTTCTTTTACATGCAAATGTTTGACAGTTGGGGCTAATGCCTGAAGTTGACTCATATAAAGAGATGCCAGCTGGGATCACTGTATAAATGTCATAATATGTAAATACTTTACGTTTGTGACCACATATGTAAAGCAGTGACACCTATACATGTAGCTGCAGTATTTGTAAACCGGTCTTTATTGCTTTGAGGAAGGTGACAGACGGTCACTAAAACGTCAGTTGAAAGGTTATGAAAAAAGACTTGCTTAAAGACTTTACAAAGCTTTACACGGTAATGTACCAACCTGATGAAACCATTAACAGATGTTTTACCTCTGTCTGTTCCACCAGTTCTGCAGCCTCCAGCAGCGACAGGGACTCCAGGTTGCCGTAGTTTGCGCTGACGGGTTGGAACAGCGACTGGAAGTGCTCCGCCCGCTCCTTGACTTCCAGCTTACGTCCCGTCACCGCCGTGTCTGCCCAGTAACGGAACTCATCTGACGGCGTTAGGATTCCTGTGGGAGGCACGATACATACAAATATCAAACCATGTACATGGTTTTTGTCAACTTTAGTGCATTGCCACTACGTCAGTAATGTCTTCGATTATATTTGAAGAGTAAAAAATATAAAAAAACATGTTTGCTGTAGTGGTATATGAACTTTAAAATTGTATATGCTTTTATGACACGGTCATATTGCTGTTGTTAAGTTCTACAGTGCTATTTCTACCTATCAAATTGTTGTGGCAGTGTAATAGCTACTACAGTGCTATTCCTACCTTCACATTGCTGCCAATTACCTGTCACACCTCTCTAAATTACCCCACAGTGTCACATTAATTGCTATTATCCTAGTCTGTGTAACACAAACTCTGCTGTAACTGGCCCCTCCCCGGGGGCCGGCGGATGTTGGGTGGGCTGCTATAAGCGAGATTTAATCAGGCTACTATTATCCCCTTCCTGCTCATTGAGGAGTCCTGTACATGTGACATACTACTACACTGCTGTTCCTACCTGTCATGTTGCCGTCGTCCCCTTGCTGCCCCCTGAGGAGTCCTGTGCATGTGACACACATTAATAACTTCTACACTGCTGTTTCTACCTATCATGTTGCCCTTGCTGCCCCCGGAGGAGTTCTGTGCCCGTACAACACTGCCTCAATAACTCCTACACTGATGTTCCCAATCATCACACTGCTGTCAGTAACTCCCCCAGTGCTGTTCCTACCTTTCACATTGCTGTCAATAAGTCCTACACTGCTGTTCCTACCTGTCATGTTGCTGTCGTCCCTTCTTGCTCACTGAGGAGTCCTGCACATGTGACACACATTAATAACTTCTACACTGCTGTTTCTACCTATCATGTTGCCCTTGCTGCCCCCGGAGGAGTTCTGTGCCCGTACAACACTGCCTCAATAACTCCTACACTGATGTTCCCAATCATCACACTGCTGTCAGTAACTCCCCCAGTGCTGTTCCTACCTTTCACATTGCTGTCAATAAGTCCTACACTACTGTTCCTACCTGTCATGTTGCCATCATCCCCCTTGCTGCCCCCGGAGGAGTCCTGTGCCCGCACAACGCTGCCCAGGCTGCTGTCCAGCTCACTCAGCAGCTTCTGCAGCTTTGGATCAAACATCCGACTCCACTTCTCATCCTTCAGCAGCATCGGCGCATAAACCTGTCAAACAAGCAGAATGATGTCGCCTTATAAGTTTAAGATTTTATGCAATTCTACAGATCTTTTTCTTCTGTTACATGTAAATTACAACCAGGTTTCAGTCACTGGACAGAGGTACAGAACAAGCTAACATTGATCAGAGCTGAAAAAAAACAATTGTATACTTAAAATTGATGTTTTTTGCAGTGTTGTAGGTTTGAAACAATTATGTATCGCAGTTGTAATAGATCTAACAATGGAAAAATGATGGGAAGACGGCAAAAACAAGACCTCTGTTAACATTGCCAGATTTAACCTTAAAGGGAAAAGGAAATCGAACCTATAGCCAATGACAGAGTGAATGTCCATGGTATCACATACAATAGACAGCAATAATGCTACAAGGCTACAAGGATAGTCATCTACTATACCCTACCTTACCCATGACCCTGCTGTATTCCTAGTTCAAGTACCAATTGGCTGAAAACAAAAGATAAAGATTGACAAATACTGCATGACTGACAATGTCTGCTAGCCTGGGTGCTATCCGATGTCAACCGGGGCTCCTTACATTCGCTGCCCTAAAGGCCCTAAAGGCAGCAAGTATAAGGAGCCCCAGTAGAAATCGGATGCTAAATGTCTGCTGCATAGCTGCCTACCTTGTGAAGTGAGTGGTAGAGCGCCATGACTGGTGAGTCCAACATGGAGGACACAAACACGTTGGAGTGCAGGTTGTCGGGGGTGATGGGGTCGGGTTTCAGCTTCACGAACACCAGGGTCTTCTGACTCTTCTCTCCGGACTGTTCCACCTGCACAGCAGAAAAAAAATCTACTGTTACAGTTCTTGATTTTGTTTAATATCTAAATATTAACAGTTACTGACTGTCACCAACTTTTTAGCAGTCCCTATTCAACCACAGACGGAGGAGATGAAGAGGGTGGCAATGCACCAGATTGAGAGACAGCTTGCAGAAGCATCTAGGCCCTACCTGGCCACAGACTGTGAAATGTATTAACCCTTAAACTAAACTGCCAGAGTTTCAGCCCTATAAAATGCTATCAGTACCAGGGTTGGCCGCCGACCTCCAAAAAGAACCCCCAAAAAAGGCCGAAGTCCCTAATTTCCGGGGTTCGTGCGCTATATGCGCGCAAAGCTGCTACTTTGGGGGAATACGTAATATCCCAGATATATCCGGGCATGGCACACGGGGCATAAAAATGTGTGCCAGATATCCGGGTTTGGCAGTTTAAGGGTTAAGAGACTGGAGCGGATCAAGGGAGGGGTTCCTTCATTCATATGCAATCCACAACTTCTGTGAAAAATCTTGTTATGTAGATAGAATGCAAGGTCTAGTGAGAAGTGGTTCATAAGCTGCATAAAGTTTATGGAACTAAACTTTTCTTGCAACTGAGGAATGAAAGAAGCCATACAGTATAATATCTGCCTATCATTTTCATCACATAATTAAGCGGTGGATTGCTCATTCTTTTACAAAGAACAGAATTAGACGGTCTAATCTTTATGTTGGAAACCACAGATAACTTCTGCCTCAGATCGTATACATACCTTGTTGTTAAAGTGAACCTGAGCGGACCCCTTGGTTCCGTCGCACCATGCCACGAGCAGCGGACACCCTCCATCGTCCAGGAAGTTGTTGATCTCCACAGATCCGTGCAGCTTCGCCAGGCTGGCGTCACCCGGGTCCAACCCAAAGTAGTTGGCCGTGGAGGCCAGCACGAAGTCTTTCCGCAAGTCTTTGGACATGGTGCCTCTTTTTCACTCCATGTAGGTTGAGTTTCCCCAGCAGTTTCTAGGGTTATTTAGGTACAGTTATCAAGATGAATAACAAAAGCAGGGCTGTCTCTAGGAAATTTGCTTTTAAAAAAGACAAACTTTAAGGTAGTCCCATACACTTTTTGAGGTCAAAGGGGCAGTGGGTTGTTTATATCAACTATTTCTAGACTCTAGGGCACAGTGTTGGAAGGCGGAGCCCATGCTTAAATTGCTTCCACCACCTTTTTGGCTTTTACCTCCCCAACCTAAGTCAAGTGCCTTTCCAAAGAAAAAAACATCTAGCTAGGAATGCCAGGAACCAAAGTCAAGTTAGTTAATTTGCTGTCATAAATCGATCTTAGTTGTTGTTGTTCTTAGTTTTTCAGCCACAGATATCAAAAGTCGATCGACTTGGTGGGGAGGGGGGCGTCGTGCGACACACCATACCGGCGACGATCAACGCCCGTAAACTGCTCGATTCGGAGCGAATAGATTTTGCAGAGACTGCAGAAAATCACATCGTAGTCTTACCTACGTACTCCTGTGTAAGGTTGGCTGCTGTGTAGTTCTACAATGTTTGTTGACGACCTGAGACTTTCCCGAAGTTTTCTGCTGAATTCGTTTTCCAGCGCCAATACATTCGCAGGTATGCCGAATTGGTAGGTGTCTCTTGTATCTTTGAAGATGTGCCTGTATAATATTTTGTATGTTGAGGAATTAATTGCACATTAGCTGCATTTTATGTGCTAAATCATTTTCAATGAGAAGATATATATTATTTCTTAAAGAAAAGATGTAGCTTTAAGATATCTTTTTAGTTTACTCTTGAAGGTAGCGCAAGGCACTAGTTAGGAATGCTTTGAACAGCCATTTGTTTCATAGAGCACTAGGCAACGCAAGGCTGACAGGTGTTTTTGGCGACGGCTTCAAGGTGGAGCCATTTTCAAATCCCGGTGGTATTGGTGGCATAATATTGTTGGCTCAACAGGTTATAGTCTATGCAATATCTTACTCATCTGCTATTACTCCACAGAACTGGATATTTTATGCAAATGAGTGACTTATTTGCATAATTAATGACAAACACAATTTTACACTAGCGGTTAAGGTAAAATCATTTGGCGAACTATGAAGGTATGGGGTCATGGAACATGGTGTTATGTTATGCATTTCGCACTTTTGTATAGGGTCGACTCTTGTTCGTTTTAATGGATTTGGTTTCGAGTGTTGTGTAACGTCGATGTATACTTAAGTATGATTTGGCTGGCGTTTGGCTTCCTTTTTAAGAGGCTGGCCTTAATTAGGGAAAAATATCTATGATTTCAAAACAAACTTAATTACAATGAGCATTACATTTATCACAGTTCAGTTCCAGGTTTAAAAAAAGCCGCAAGCTGATTTTTATAACTTTGGCAAATATATGCTTATACAGAATGTTTGGAAACTTGATTCTTGTCGATCACATTTCCTCCGTTACTTTAGCAATACTGATTTTATGCTGAACTCTCGGGACAAAGCAATGACCTACTTTGGCCCCAGATTGCGGGAATCTGTTGAGCTACGCTTAAGGGATTTACGCATGTCAGTCAGCCAATCAGAAAGATCAAAACACATGCGGGTAACGTTAAGTGAGTCCTACAGGCTGGCCCCGGTACGCGCCCAGTGCCCTCCTGGACAGCGGGCAGAGCGGTTGGGGAACACTTGTCGTCTGGTTCTTCTGCTTCCCGCTAAATTTTCGTTGCTATTCTTCTGAACGCGTTTTATTTTCCCTTGTCTTGTTGACACTTTCGTTTTTTTTTTTCGTGACAACTTAATCCTTTGCTACCACCCCGGACGTTGCGTCGAGGATAATTTAGTGATACTAGCATTGGATCATTTTGCTGGGACTGGGTGAATTCCTATCGGAGCTTGGTGTAAACTTCGGCGGTAAGTCCTTCTTTTTACTTTTCATACTAGTTAGGAGTCTCTATCCTCAATACTTTTTCTAGCGATGGCCACACCTCAATAACCAAACTAAAGTGGTGGAACCTCAGACTGATGACTAGGCATAACGCTTCAAGTTCGTTAGCTAGTGGTAAGTGCATCACGGTGTGCCACTGTGCCTTATCGGTTGCTTCAGCATTACCCTCCCGCGGAATGTCCTTGTCCGTTGTTCAAAGTTGACGATCCTGTCCGTCATCCTTGCGTGCAGGTATTGTGCAAATCATGCGGCTTTGCTACGGCTCTCGTATTTTAGCCTGCCGCCCATGTCCAGCACACACCCACACCGAATCCCCCAACTCTTCTTCTAGATAGGTGAGCTGGTTTGTTTTATGTGCAGAGGTTCTGCGTTTGAGGCTTATTCCTGCATCTCCTTTATACGCCGGGTCACGAAATGACAAATACTATGATCCCTTATACATTTCCGAGATGAGGCCGACCGTAGATCGAATTCTGGCCCGTTGATCCACTTGATTTTATCCATATGGCCAAGCAGCAGGGTTGTGTTACAGCTTGTTTGGATTCGGAAACTGCTTTGCACGCCTTTAGTTTAAAGTTTTTCGGTGCACAAATTCCTCACGTGCATAAACCCCGTTTCCGGTATTCGGGAGCTCTGAAGACCTCTGAAAGTTGTAAAGCCGGCGTAAAGAGGTAAGTAACTAGATCCCTGAGCTGATGTCAGCGTTGTCTTCTAGTTAAAAGTCCATCCACGCTGTTTGCTTGTAAAGATAAGGTGTTTGACCGGGTTAAACGTTAGAAGTGGAAGATGAGAATGCCAAAGAGACGTATTTGCCTGTGCGTATGTGTGTACTTGACTGTGTGTATCTATATCGCATCGCGTATCGACTTATGTGCGCGCGCGCGTTTGTGTGTGCATGTGTGCGTGTGTGTACTGTGTGCGCTCGCGCGAGTGTGTGTGTGTGTGTGTGTATGTGTGTGTGTGCATGTGCGCGCGCGCGCGCGCGCGCGCGTGTGTGTGTGTGTGTGCGTGTGCGTGAATGGCTTGTGCAGATGTGTGTGTATATGTGCTTATCGTCAATTCTTGTTCTTTCAGGTTTTCGTATCTAGCGGTAACTACGCACAGGAACACGAGGTTTCAGGGAAGGACTGTGGATGACCATGGATGTCCCAGCCATTACAGCTCTAAGTGCAGTGACTTTCGTTATTGTTGTCTACTTCCTACTCTCGCGGCTGACTGCACAGTCGTCATCTTGGCCTAAGGTTTGTTGATCTTTGTGTTCAAGACACACAAAAATTGATACGAAGTTCTAAAATTTGATGGAACAATCCTTGTAGAATTGGATAATGTGATAAGCCCTTTCACACATTCGAGTACGCATGAACAGGCGACAGGAATTCTCGTTAATACGTCAAAAGTGAAGGCTCTTGACTGTAAACATACTGCCATTTTGTAGGTGCCATTATCGTCTGGGAACTGTTACGCGAATCTAAACAATGGTCGACATGAGATTGTTCACGTCCAAGGGGCCTTCACCTTTGACATATTACCCAGAATTCCTTTCTCCCGCACATGCGTACTCGAATGTGCGAGAGGGCTTATTTGGTTTATGAAAGCCATGGAGAAGACGAATCAAGCAAATTAGGACTTCATTTCTATATTAAGTTAGAAATAATAAGAACATGATTTATTAGATATAATAGTAATTTTTCTGACATTTGACTTAAGGTGCTAACATACATGCATTGTAGAGTACACCTATGTTTTATAACAAGGAGACTATGAGGCCGTGGAACTCTCTAATTGCAATTGCGTCATATTTGAACGATAGTATTGTACCAAACGACCCATTCTTGATGACAATGTCAAATTTCTTTTTTTCTCTATTTCTAGACTAAGCAACTTCTGGCTTACACTCGAAAGGTGATACCAAAGAAACGAAAATTTCAACTTAACCACAACTCGCTTGACGACTTCGTACCAGCGGGAGAAGTGACAACTGTTCATGACGTGGCACAGTTATTTACTCGTCGTGGGAACGAGTTTTCTGTTTACAGTGTAGACTGGGACCAAGAAGTGGTTGTGCTCATCCGACCGGTGGACGGGGCGGATCTGAAAGCACATCCGTTCTTTCGTGAGGTTTGTATTAATACACCTTTCTCATGCGGCGGCCATAATACATCGAACACAAGGTCAATGAGGCAAACAGACAAAACCTATTTCTAAAATCAGCTCCCATTTAGGTTTCCACCAAACCACACAAATTTTTACAACACAAGATCAAATAATGAATATCATAACTAGTGTTATGCACCGCCAGATATAACAAAAGCCATAGTCCCTTAGGTGATGCAAAATAAAAACATAATAATGCAAATATTTCACGGAGATGCAGCCATTCTCTTACCGGTTGCTTTTCTACTTTCCATGGTATAATTGGTTAAATTTCTGAATATGATGGACAGTCTTTTGTTTGCCTCATTGAACTCATTTTAGGCCTATCATGGTCGCCGCGTGGGAAAGGTGGACAGTTTTCACAGCACCACCACCCCCGACCGTCATAGAGTAGAAATGCAAAGTGATGAAATAACTAGTCGAAATGTAACATTTACAGGATGTATGTGATTTTCTTTACTGCTTTGGTGCCATCTTTTCATGAGTGATATTATAATTTCTTTATGTTGATGAAATGAGTAACGTAGTAAAATAAGTATGTTGATAAAATGAGGATGCCCATCCCACATGTCAGTCTCAGTATGTATGATACAAAAATTCTCCCTGAATTACTGTAGTTATCTATTCACAACCAGTGAGCATCATTGGTCTGTCACCTTCTTCAGGGTAATGATGACTCGTTCACTTTGCACTCCAACTATGTGCATTGCTATCAATGTGCTCCTGGACGTAAAGCTAAGGGCACAACCCGTCGTACGTGCAAATACGTGCTGTCAACGTGCCAAAGCGAGGGCAATCTTTTGGGATCTGTAAGTGGTAAGTACCGCCTCCGTACGAACTTGTAGGGAATCCGACGGATTTTTTAGCACGCAGACACGCCGTAGAACGTTTACGTGCCGGCACAACTTTGTGTGCCATCGGGCTGCGGATTCGCCCCCCCGTACGTACGGGCGACGCGCCAGTCCTATACAGCCTGAAGGTTTTCAGATATACGTGGTGGAAGTGGCCTCCCAAAGAAACGTACAGACAAATTGCACGTACGGCGGGTTGTGCCCTTGGCTTAAGAGTGACACATAGCTGCAGTGCAAAGTGAACCAGCCATGATTGCCCTGAATTCGAAATTGACAGGCGGTCACGTTGGCTGTTATGTTACCCACTGTTGTGAATGAAGAGCTTTGTTCTGCATTCATTAACCCACCTGCTGAAATCACTCACGGAAGATTCGTCCTGTGTCAAGGCTCAGAGACGAAACGCAGCCGAGGTTCTCTGCGTCCCGCTGGAGCGACTCCAAGAAGTGGCGAGCGCCGTAGCCGACAAGGTTGCGCATGTGAAGGAAGTCTTCATCTTCAACACAGGTGAGGAATTTGGGATATTACTTAAAGGTGCACCTCCAATTTGCGCCTACCCGACCGTTCGGTATCCTTTTTCATCTGATGGGCCTATAGTCTTGAAGTGAGAAATTCGTATTAAGGGTAGCCATCTTAAACACCTCGTTTTTACCTTTCCCTTCAATGTACTATTAATGTTAATCTTCGTGGTTTTTGCTCCGTTTCTTCTTCTTCTCCTCCAAACAAATAACAGAATAAGGTTAATGATCTGGGCCAGACGGCTGCCACCATGGATACTGGCAGGTTAAGTAACAGACACCCTGTGGTGTTCGATTACATTATGTAGCAATTTGGCAGGACAAAGCTGGCGGGGCTGATCACCTCATAGGTATACATCAATATGTTTGAGTAAGAGTAAACTGATGCGTAGTTTATGTGAAGGTTAACACGTATCTACCTGCAAATGGCACATTTCTAGTTCATTCTACCCTAGATTCGATTTGACACTACACATGCACGTTTGGAAATCAGAGCCGAGTCAGGAAATCAAGTCATTTCAATGTGCATTGTAGTGTATTTCTTAACTCTTTCAGAGCAGTAATCCTAACAATGATAGCGAAATGACACTTTGCATGTAACGTTATATGTGTTGTTTCAAATTCTATTTACAGCACGATGTGGGACGACTCTGGTAACACGAGTTGTGGAGGCCACCTCGGTGGCACAGTCGGTGAGCGAAGCTGATGTGTTCTCCGTCATATCTGTGGCTCGCCACCGACTCCAGCGGTCCTCCCAGCAAGGCCAGACTCCACCTCGTCACGGCTTCTCTACTGTTCTGTCGAATGAACAGTCTACCACAACTCTCGTCAGGAACGTCGTCACTTTGCTGAACTACAACCTGGTGACGTCAGATCCACGTCACCGTGACGTCATTTTCTACAAGTTCAGACCCGACGTCATCCTCCTGGCTGACCTGCTGGCTCGCGCCTTCCCGTCCGCCAAGACCGTCTTCATGTACAGAAATGGCCTGGAAGTCATTGAATCGATCTGTCGAAACAACCTCGAGGGCAGTCGCGGGATTTACGTGGCTTTAACGTGGTTGTTAATGATGAACATTGACGTGTACCCCAACCCTGATTACATCCGATGTTTCGGAGACGACCCGAAGTATTCGGCGGTGCGCCATCGGGGCACGCTCTGGTTCCACCTGTGCGCGCGGTGGGCCGAGGCGATGCAGCGCGCCGTCTCTCTGCAGAGGAACCAGCCTGGGTATTTCTTCCACGCCGTCATCTACTACCCAGCCCTCCTCAACGACAAGAAGGAGACTTTCCGTCTACTGATGAGGAGGCTCGGTTTGAAGTGGAGCCCAGAGGACCCAGGGGAAGACACGGATAAGATCGAGAGGGCCTTGACCAAGGACAGCCAAGCAGGAACCGTTATGTCATCTGCAAAGTAAGGCCACACACAAATCTGTTAATTTTATTCTTCACGCAATGCTTTCGGGTGTCATTCTATAAACTCTACGAGGGCCCGTCACCCAGAAATAAGGTTATAGAGCACCTAACATTGCCGATTTTCAAAAGGGTTTCGTCTGTAATATTAAAATGATTAGAATTTTGGGAGACATTTGGAAAAGGCTGTACACCTTATATTACGAAATTTGATATTTGCACCTTATTTCTGAGTGAAGCCGTAAAATTTATTGGCTAACACTGGCACAATCACACATTACAGGGGGAGGAGGCATGGCGAAAACTGGACTCCTGACGTTTCACCACGCTGGATGGGGCAGTGGGAACGAGAGTACTTTGAGGAAGTTTGTCGTCATGCTGGGAACGAGATCCCCGGGCCTGACTTTCTTCTCCCCGGCACCATACTATAAATGCATTTAAGCTCGCGGGGAATTAATTTCGCGGTAGCGGGAAAATGAAGTGTAGCGAGATCCTGCGAACTTAAAACGCATTTACAGTACTGTACTCTAGTCACAAACTGATATGAAAACCCGGCGCCTCTACAAACCCGCCTGTCGGAAACCACTTACTGGTCACTTAGCAAGGGTGCTACCAACGGACTGAACAGTCCACTCTTGACTTTGACTTTGATAGTGCTGGCGTTGTCACCTGTGATGATCACTGATCTAACTCTCAATTCGTAGTACAGTACTACATATCTGTCATGATATCGTCTTCATATCTATGATGTTATGATGCAGTATGTCGTAAATGAATGAAAGCGTACTCAAAGCATTTGTGTCTTTGTCAAAATTTTATTATAATACTGTAACAATGTATACAGTTACTGTAGTACATACAAGTAGCGAGAAGGAACAGAAGGCAAATGTTGCGGTGGTTTTAAGTTCGCGATGAAGCGGCCACTGCAAAACCCTAGAACGATGAGATAGAATATAGTTAAGTAGATATAAGTTGATAATAAGTAGACGATATTGCTAATGGTGAGTAGATAGGATAGTATCCGATAGTTAATAATGTAAGAGATGATATCTTTCTGTTATCCATTTTGTGTTTATCTATGTATTTATTTATGTAATTATTTATGCATTTATTTATGTAATTATTTATGTATTTATTTATGTATGTACGCTGTTTACTGCTCTTGTTTTTTGCTTATGTTTATGAGTAGAAGGCTGTATATAAGCATTTATGTCATACCTCTGACGCGAAAACGTTCGATACGGGTGTTCCGGACCGGGTGATAACTTCCGTATCAGACGGGCTCTAAGTTGTATCACACGGGCTCCATTCGAATAAATCGAACTATTTCGAGCGGGACGAGTGCGGCGCCGTCGAAGATTCGAATACCTGATTAGGACGAGAACATTACAGTTGTAACTCTTTTTGTTCGAGGGCACCAAATTTGTTCAACTTCTGGCGCATCTCGCATCAAAACATGGGTTTTCTCAGGTGGGTATGACATAAATAAAATACAACACGGTGTATTCCACATCACCCTCGGTGCCAGCCCTCCCGCGGGTCGGATCACCCTCCGGCCTTCGTGCGATCCTTCCCGCGGTCGAACATGCCCCTATGGCCTGTCACCACCACAAAGGCATGTCACTGCCACTAGCCGCAGCTAGGTACTCATTCACACCTGAGTTAAGCGAGGAAAGTCGTGTAAAGTACCTTTCCCAAGGGCACAAGATCGGTGACACGACAAGCGGATTCGAACCCAGGACCTCTTGGGCTTGAGACCAACGCGCTGACGATCGTGCAACGAGGTCCCACGCGTATATATAATTAATAATATATATATTAACAATTGCATAATTGATAAGAAACCGCTATAATTCCGAAGTGGATGATGATTGGAATTTCATTTTGGGGTCATTTGAAAGTCAAGTTAACCATTATTCTGCAAAAAAATAAATGTAATTCAACATTATTACACATGTGCTTGTATCTTGTACTTGCATGTATGCACGATTGTCAATGATTAAAGGACGTCTTATTTTGAAATCCGTGCTTGTCTTGCCTTGTCACTTTCCTTTCTGTAATAAGACATCGCGCCTAGAATAACCGGAATCTCTGGGTCCCCACGTGGTCCTCTTAGACCTGACTGTAAATGAATCATGCAATTAGGGCCTCATTTACATGATTTATGAGCAAATGTCTACAATAGATCGTTTTCATGTGATGTCACAGTCGCGTTCGAACGTTCGAACGGCCATTTTGGATGATAAGCTGTTCGATCTCCACACGGCTGTGTGTTGCACGTGGTGGACTCGTACGTGGAAAAACGTTTTTTTATTATTATTTAGGAACGATCTGGATGTTTGTTTTGCTAATTACGAGTTCCATGAACACAGGATGCAGCCTACTCGCCGTTTCTATCTAACAAAACTAGTTACAGCCCATCCCTTCTTTGAGTCACTCTTCTAGCGGCCCGCCAACATGGGCCCCGGTGCGGAGTTTGCTCATCTGTGATCAATTGTCACAAATTTAGTCGATTTTGTGCACATAAAGATGTGGTCTTTCAAAAAATAGCACTCTTCTCTGGAGGAAAATAGTTTCATTCCGATTGCCAGGACATTCGAGTCATTCATATATGGAATATGGTGCATTTACATTTCATTATCCCAGTTATTTGCACAATGAGCACATACGTTTCCCACGTCAGCGGTTGAACTAACCTCAAGTCAAGTCAAGTGTAGAGACAGGTTAACCGGTTAGACAGCATCTACAGAGCACATGTGACACGGGTAGGTCAGCGCTGCAAGCTTGAAGATAGCTTTGTCACCAACTTTGTCTTTGGGAATATGTTTACTGTGTAGATTCTAGTTGAAGGAATGAAGGTTGTCTTCTGTCGCTGTGAACAGGGTTTAAAAAGCTTCATAGCATGCAAGTTACCACAAATATGCGTAGCTATTATTGTAGAAAACATGTAACGACCAAGCCTTACCCTCAGGGAATTCTTCTGGTTTTCATAATGGCGATATGCTCGAATGTTTATTTTGTTCTCAGTTTAGCGTATTGGGGGAGAATACAATAACGTTACGGTGTCAAGGTGATGTACAAATTGGTGGGGTAAGACGTTGTAGTCCATCTTTGTCGCAGTATGGCTAAAAATACGTACCTTGGTTTATTATATTTTGCACTAGATGTGTTTACACAATCTCTCGCTGGCTAGGTTGGGATCTTTCGTCTTCCACTGTCTTCGAAAAAGGAGTCGAACTCAATAACCTAGGATCTAGAGTTAGCTTTTACTAGCTTTAGACTAGAGTAGACACTTGAGATATTGTTTTTACACTGTTTGTATCTTTTATGTTACCTGCAATTAGATATATTGAGGGTGCGATTGTAAATATTCTATTTAGCCTTAGTTCATTGTAATTTTTTAAACATTGGATGAAATACACCCTCGAGCTCTATACTCAGTGGAGTCAAGAGTGGAGCCTTAAACATTTCCATACCTTTCATAGATCAAACTGACCAACATGAAGCCAGTACTGACCGAGGCACAGCTGAAGAGACTGAAGGAGTACAAGTTCAATTCTGAAGGGAAATCACTCCTCGATCCTGTCCTGCAGGTCTGTTCTTCCTTTTCAGATGGATAAGCATGTCAATGGTTTTAACTGCGTGTGCGTGTGTATATGACACAGTTGACGGCCCGTGACATAAACAAAGCACATTTGGACACGTGTAAAGCCTGATCGGGGAAGAACTTTCAACAACTAGGGGTCTTCACCTTTGACACATTACCCACAATGCATCTAACTGCGTATGCATATAGTTGGAGCCATAAACATACTTATTGTTTTTCTTCTCATTTATTTAAGTCGCTTTGGGGTGAATACATTTTTGCTGTTACCACAAAACTCACAGATTTTACCATTTCACAAATGTCATACATACATAACTTTATTTCTATTTCTCATTAACGTTACTAATATGTAGGATATATGGAAATATTTTGTTTTTCTAATCAGATTAATTCATTTGACTTAATGTTATGTGCAATTACTTTTTTTCCAAAGGACTTTTCGGGCTATCTTCTGGAGAAGATCCCCTTTTGGGTAGCACCGAATGTCATCAGCTTCCTGGGATTGGCCGCACTTGTCGTCGCAACTTTCCCGCTGTTTCTGTACTGCCCTACAGTAACTGAAGAGGTGAGCTTACGACTCCTATAGTGGCTTCTGTGGAAAATGAACAATTTTGGAATGCAAATGTCAGCTGTATGGAAGATGCAGCATATTCGGTGGCAAAAACAAGGCGAATTCAAACTTAGACCAGTGAAATATGGGTTCCAAGGGAGCTATCAAGTCAGAGAATCCCCACTTAGGCTTAGATCACATTTCCAAACCGGGACCCGACCGGGCAGCTTTCGGGAGCGAAAATGCTGAATGATGTCAAAGACATCAAAATACACAAAATGTCAAGATAAGATACATAGTCATGATATGTGTATATTTCGAGGTATATATTTTGATTTTTTGTTTCTCAAAACATCACGGCCGGGCCCCGATTTGGAAATGTGACCTAAGCCTTACCAAGGAGCTTGGCCTTACTCAATAGGATAACTGACTGACATCAGGCGGGACGGCTTTCCATTTTACCCTAGCATCTTCTGGTGCCTGCTCATCTTCTAAAAAACAAACACACCAAGCACACTTACACACATACACACTTTCTTCGTGTTCATTTTGTTTGTGTTTCTTAGGTACCATGGTGGTTTTACACCACTTGCATCGCTGGCTTGTTCACAATCCAGACACTAGACAACATGGACGGTCTCCAAGCCAGGCGTGTCGGCAGTGGATCGCCCATCGGAGCTGTCGTGGACAGTGCTTGCGATGTCACCGCCTTTGGTTTGTGCTCTTTCTTCCTCCCTGGACGGTTCCATGCATGATAGTTTTGGTTAGTCCCTTTGTACATGACATATGCATGTATCCGTATCACTTCAGTTTCAGTCTTTTCTTTATTGTGGTTAGGAGATCTTCGCTCGTACCTATGCTTTGCTTGACTCTATTCCGTACTTCAGCACTTGAGATACTGTTTCGCGGTCTGTAAGAATCCGTTGGAAGCATTCCATCTCTGTGGTCTACATTCTTTTCTCGAGTTTTTCTATCACAGTGCAGGACTCACAAGCGCACAGGAATACGGAGGTGACCAGGGAGTGCATCAGTCTGATATTGCAGCTGAGCTTGATATTCTTATCTTTCCAGATGGTCCTTATTCTTGAAAGTACGTACTACATTGCGACTTCCTTTGTTTCTTACAGGGATTGTTGTAACGTCAGTTGCCATCGCGATGCAACTCGGGACATCTCCAGAGTTGATGTTTTACTGCCATCTGCTCTGCTTCTGTATAGATTTCGCCATGTACTGGAAAAACGGTTTCTTTGATGTGCTTTACTATGAACTGTAAGTACCACGTACTTAACATGATCATTTTTTAGCATGGGCACATTGCTTTAGGCCAGTTATCAATGCAGGTCCCAGGTTAGGGTGGGGTTTTGTTGTTTGTAAAGTCTGACCTCAATTGACAACGATGGAAGCTAGTTACATATAAGATTCGTTCGCTCATTATGTGCACAATATTGCACGTTTGAGGATTAGACTACAGGAGACATTCATTTTGCCATTCTTTGATCTTCTTGCAGAATGGTTGTGAATAAATCATGATTTCTTCATACAAATCATTAAAATAAACTCAGTGTACTCTGTTGGTATCATTTTTGGTTCTTGTTTCTAAGGTTTGAGGTTAATGAATATCTGGCAGTTGCGATGATGATACACTCGGTCTCTGCGATCTTCGGACCTGCCGCATGGTCAACACAGGTAAGGAGTCATTTATTCTTCGACGGAGATTTTAGCTTCAGTTGTAACTCTAAAAAAACACAATGGCAGAATAGGTAGACGTGTTTCATCAGAAGCCATACATGTATAATCAGAAGTCGAGTTATGTGTGAGAGTGAATGAAGGTTGGAGCTTGCGGGAGTGTGTGTGCATGAATGATAGATTGATTGCTTGAGTGAATAAATGAGTGAGTGAGTGAGTGAGTGAGTGAGAGTGAGACATTCAGAGCCTATAGTGATAGTGATAGTGACCATTGGCAAAATGCAATATTTTTGTGCATTATGTTTTAGGTGTTCCATACTGAACTGGAAGCTCGAGTTATCACTGTAGCCCTAATTTTGGTGGCGAATCTCTTCAACATCTTTGGAGCGATGGTAGTCATCTTAAAGCAGCGGGACAAAGGCAGTAATGCTGGACTTCGTGTATGTCACATTTTGTTTGCTTAAATCACGGTAGTAGAAATGATGATTTGATCTTTTAATTTTGGATTATAGACATCATGGGCAATTTTAACTTTTCATGTCACCCAGGCCAATATTTTTTATTCCCATATTTTGAAAGAAGGCAACTCAATGTAATTGACTTTGAGCATTTGTCTGTCATTTGAAGCCATGAAAATGTAAACCTCTTCTGAAGAAATATTCTCTACCAACACAAAGAAATGATACTAAATCTTCAACCAGATACCAAACCTTTGGAAGAATGACCAGATTGATTAAAGCATGTGACCTTACACAAGCTAAACGTAAGCAAAATGCCAAATGTTGTTCTAAAGCTTACTGAATGATATCTCTACAGGGCTCCAGTCCGATGCGTACGGCTTGTCCTCTCCTGATTCACCTCATCCTCGCCTTCCTCACCAAGGGAGCGTCTTCCCAACAGATTGTCCAGAACTACCCTACCTTGTACTATCTCATGCTTGGACTGGCGCATGCGAAGGTTACCATCGTACTGAGGGTATGGCCATTTTTATACTTCTGTCGTTTCCAGTGGAATAAAGAGATTGGTCATTGAGTACGCATGTGCAGCAAGATGCATTGTGGTTAATGTCAAAGGTGAAGGCCCTGAGAAATAACCAAAATTCGTTTGGACGGTGTTCCGCAAAAAAAGACAAGTCCAGACAAGTATTGTGTACACGTTAGGGGCCTTTACCTTTGACATATTACCCACAATATATTTCGTAGCACATGCGTACCTAGAATCCCGAACCTCCTTATTACTCTTTGGATACATAATTTCTGTGAATTAGCATATTTACCACTTGAAGGATTTATTGTCGGTTATTCCTATTTTAATGTTCATCAATAGGATGGTGTGAAACCAATGTCATTTAGGATGATTCTTTTGAATATGATTGTTTCACCATTAGAATTTCATGATGGCCTATGTTGTACCAAAGCGGGAGATATCTCTATTGGCCAGCAAGCTGCACAGGGCAGATAGAGCAAATGCAGATCTCTTTTTTTTCGTTCACTCATCATTTGTTGCCCAGCCTGGAAAGGTATTATCAACCATCATCAGTTTTGTTGATAATATTTTGAAAAACAATGCTCCGCGTGTAGGTTTCTGTCTGTCATCCGTTAACTTTAGGACTTCAGTAATCATAATCATACAGTAACGCTACTCATGCTTGAAATACTTATTAAAGCATGGTTCTAAGTACGATTAACTTTCCTGGGAATGTAACACCCCCGAAATTGTTTTCTATTCTTTAAATTGTCTTTCGTCTTGTATCTGTACACAGGTAGCAGACGCAACAAAGTCGGAAATGCCTCTGGTCGACACCTCCATGCTTGGTCCCGCCATGTTGTTCCTGTCCTCGTTTCTTGGTGACTACGTCAGCGAATACTTCGTTTTGTGTCTCGCTATGGTCAGTTTGATTTTTTACATAATGGCATGTCCAATTCAGCGGGAAATTCAGTGAGCATGTATTTATACAGAGGTCTATGATGAAGGATTGTGCTAGTGTTACCTGTTATTGACCACTCTACCTGAATGATGAGTACAATATTTGGGCAATTTTTTGGTACAAATTTTTCAATGGGACCCCATCCCGCCCCCCAAAAAATTTTTGGGGCCCGCCGCCGCGGCCCCAAAAAATGTTTAATGCTACCCCCCCCCCCCCCCACCTATGCACCTGCCCTGTAAATATCGTCAGGTCCCTTACCGAGGGAGAGTCGGGCCATTTCTCTACTAAACTCCTGTTTTATTCTATGTGACACACAGCTGTTGGTGACCTTGGACCTGGTGGTGTACAGCACGTTGGTTCTACAGGAAAGCTGCGACTACCTCAACATCAGTTGCTTCAAAGTTAAAGAGAAATCTTAAATTTCTGAAGCAACGTTTACAGTTATATCCCTGTAATTTCTAAGCAATATTACATATAGTACATAAAGGCAGTTGATACTAATATACACTATTAGTAAGAGATTGATAACATCACCACCAGAAATTCTGATAACCTCTGAAGTATCAAATATAAAACAAATGAATATAGAGAATCGCTTGTATATCTGACATGTTATCTTATTTTGCTAAATGTATAGGTAAGTGTCCGTCTAAACAATTTCTCACAGAATGAATTTCTGATAATGTAATTACTTTTGGAATAACATGAGGTGAGGTGATGACAACTAAGTCTTACTGATACTTGATTTAGTCATAAGTTGGTTTAAGTGTATTAACAAAACAAACCATATGATCATAAATTGTTTTATTTACAAGTAAGATCTACCTACCTAGTCCCTTGACCTCCTGGTCGTTGGGGGGACAAGGTAGACAAGAGGATGATAGATAAAAAAAGATACATCACAAGTTCACACAGAACATCAAATTTTCCGTTTTCGCAGGCATTCAAATGTAGGAGTTTGCGATTGTTTTGAGTAGTCGATTACGTTATGGTCAAAATATGTTATTTTTTCATCATTCAACAGTCTTGGCGAATTGTACTGGGCTATCTTAGCACTTGTCAATGAAAGTGACGAAATGTTTTATACACACTAGATGGTCCTATGATAAATATCATCATGTCTGTAGATCGAGTCGATTGTCGATGATCATGTTAGGCGTTTTTATGATTATGACTGTAGGTGGTGATAATTAACTGTTAGTGATACTTGAATGACGTCTTATAAATGCCCCTCATTGACTGTTCAAATAGAAAGATTAATATGAATGATAATAAAGCTTAAATATGAATTCCAGATTGCTCAATTGAATTCATATTGAGCGTGTGAAATTTGACCTTTGACACTCTCACGGACATGGTACGATAGCCACAAACCATCTAATCTCGAGGCAAATCTCCCGGTGGCAAAGGCAGTAGCCACGGACAGAACGTTATCCGTTAGTCTCCAGTGGCTAATGGATAATGTATTGACACATGCATACCGTTTTCCCACTGGCAGATCTACATGGAGAATACGAATTTACAAACATCTTGCCAACATCAAGACAACCTCTCCATTCATTCTTCGGACTAATTAACAATATCTATAAGTATTAATTGATATAATTATTGCACAAAATTACATGGCAGTCCACAGTCGAGATTTTGGGCAGGTGGGTGTATTTGTGGGTAACAGTTGACTCTTTTGGGTTATATGTCTCGTTGTGGGAACGTTGTTTCGGACCAAAGCCCACCCTGTAACAGATACTGCGCATGCCAAGCTGGCATCATTGTTTGTGTAACAGGTACAGAATAAAGCGTGGTCGACGTCACGCCGTAAGGTGACCCGTTCAAGCAAACCGTGATATCGTAACAGATAAAACTGCTGACACCCAGGCTTTGAGTTGGTGAAAAGAACTCCGGAAAGTTGAGTTTACCCTTTTATAGGTTACTCTGAATGTTCCAACAGTGAACCACGCACGACAGACACTGATAAGGTAAGTAAGCAGTAACTTAGATAGTCTCCCGGTCGGTAGAACTGTAACTTCATTCCATTTCTTTAAGTCCCTCTTTACTGGTTTCTCTATCCATGCAGATATATAATAGCGTTTGCATTTGTATTGAATTGTTAGCGCGAGTGTGAATAAATACCACATCAGTAGTGTAACATGTACCTTGTCAGAGCAGATTCCGAGATAAGCTTCCTTTGTAGATAACTTTTGTGAAATCGCGTATTTGAAATCGTATATTGTCGGGGTCTGTGTGTTCACAGCGACATAACAAGATCTTTTTTGGTGGATTTGTTTGTATTTGGGCGTGTCGGTAGTTATGGGCACCGATTTTGGGCACCGCAGCGGCATTATCAATGTGATGCACAATTATAGAACGACACCCTCTTCTTGAAGATAGTGTGTTCAAGCCATTAAAACAGCTGTTGGTCACCTGTGTACAGTACAAAGCATAGAGTTATTTTAATCCTCTCTAAGCAGTGGTTAGACCGCTACATTGGACCCGGACATGAAAGGAAACAGGGTTTAAAGAAATCGTTATTCCCGGTAAAGAGAGCGTCAAGCACCTTAGCCCACACCACGAATACCATAATTACTTCTTGGAGGTTTGTGCCCTACGGACTCTTGCTTCCCCTCCTTTCATAGTTTAAACTGGTCACCAACATGAAGCCAGTACTGACCGAGGTACAGCTGAAGAGACTGAAGGAGTACAAGTTCAAGTCTGAAGGGAAGTCACTGCTTGATCCTGTCCTGCAGGTCTGTTCTTCCTTTCAGATGACTAAAGTATGTTTGTCGTTTTAACTGCTGTCTGTACATGACACAGTTCAGTGACAGTGACATAACCAAAACACATCTAGATATTTCTTGCATTAAGTATATAGTCTAGACGCAAACTGTTTCTAACTTAAGGGTTTTCACCTCTGAAACAATAGCCACAGTGCACCTTCCTGCGCTTGCTCAGATAAAGCCATGAATATATTTTGCTTTTCTAATTAATTCATCTACAATTATTTTTCCAAAGGACTTCTCTAGCTATCTTCTGAAGCAGATCCCCCTGTGGGTAGCACCGAATGTCATCAGCTTCCTGGGATTGGCCGCACTTGTCGTCGCCACATTCCCGCTGTTTCTCTACTGCCCCACAGCGACAGAGGAGGTGAGCCACAACCACTACTAATATATCGTGGGATACGATCGTCTGTTCTGTCGTTACATTTCAAGGCTGCGGAATTTATCTTGTAGAGGTACCTATGTAGGAACCGTATCTGCCCATATTTTTATCAAACAAAATTGGTATGACAACAGCTCTTCGTTATATGTTGTTTCTTTTTGCAGATGCCATGGTGGTTTTACACCATTTGCATCGCTGGTTTGTTCACAATCCAGACCCTAGACAACATGGACGGTCTCCAGGCCAGACGTACCGGCAGCGGATCGCCCGTCGGAGCGATCGTGGACAGTGCTTGCGACATCACCGCTTTAGGTTTTTTTTAGATAATGATTTATAATTTTCTTCCCAACCCATGTCCGAAGGTTAATAATTGCAATCAAAGAAAGACAGTGGTATACAACGGGAGTATACATAACATAACATAATGATTCCATAATTGGATTAAAAGCGAAATGATAATCACCCGAAATATTTTGCAGTGAATGAGGTTGGTTTGGATTCTAGTGACGGATTTGGCATTATCCAAGTCTTTTCTTGTGTTCAAGTTTGTCATCGCCAAATTTGAAGTCTCGAAGATCTAGGATGGTATTAAGATACAGGGGCCATGCAGGGAGCAGATACGTCTGATGTTGGTGCTGAGCTTGATATTTTTATCTTTCCAGATAGGCCTTTGTCATGAAACTACTACATTGCGGCTTCCTTATTTCTTACAGGAATTGGTGTAACGTCTTATCTTTCCAGATAGGCCTTAGTCATAAAACTAGTACATTGCAGCTTCCTTATTTTTTACAGGGATTGGTGTAACGTCATTTGCTGTCGCGATGCAACTCGGGACATCTCCGGAGTTGATGTTTTACTGGCATCTGCTCTGCTTCTGTCTAGATTTCGCCGTGTTCTGGAAAAACAGTTTCTTTGATGTGCTTCGCTATGAATTGTAAGTATCATGATGTTACACATTTATATCATTACATGATGTAAACATTATTGTCTCTAATAACATAGGCACATTCCTTCCGGCCAGTTACAAGTATCACCCAGGTGATAAGGGGTGGGTTTTTTTGTTATTGGCAAAGCTTGACCTCAACTGAGAACACTAGAAGCTACATGTATAACTGTTATATAAGGTTCATTTGTTTATATGACGGGGTTCAGATCTTCTTGCAGAAGTAGTGAATTAATCATGACTTCTCCATACGAATCAAACTGTTGGTCACAAGTCGTTCCCAATGTTCTATTTTCTTCTAAGGTTGGAGAGTAATGAATATCTGACAGTCATGATGATGGTACATTCGGTCTCTGCGATCTTCGGACCCGCCGCATGGTCAACACAGGTAAGTCATTTTCTCTCCGACGGAGATGACAGTGTGTATCTAGATATATCTGTATACTGTATCTAGCTAAACCGGTATAACCGCCCTTCGGCGTAACGCACTAGCTTCGCATATACGCGGCTCGGCACAGCAGTTGGTTTACTATCTTACACTGAGCCTGGCCTGTCACACCTAACTTTTGCACATCTAGCTGCAAGCGGTCTTTGAATTATCTAGGGAAGATGTCCCTATTTCGCTTGGTGATAACATATTTCATCCTTAGATACGTCAAAAACCAGTTACTGAAGCAACTGGATATGATTTGGGAAACGGTCAGACGTTTCAAACAACATCCGTTGTTTTTCATAAGTGACACTGAACCAACCGTTTGATCGGAATAGATGTGGGAAAATTGTTAAACTTATCAATCCTTGATTGGTAACTCTGGCTCATTATTACTAGTTGTTGGTCATTTCTGAGCTGGTATCGGTACTTATCACTCGGTACGTCCACCAGTTTATTATTCATCTATAACTATGAAAAGCTTGATTGTCCAAATTGAAGAAACAGGTAATATATATTCCGTAGATGCTGTACATGTAGATGCTTTACATAATGTAGGAAGAAGTTGTGGTAAAGTTGAGCGCAAGTGTTAGTGAGAGAGAGCCAGTGTGTGCATGATTGAGTGAATTAGTGAGTGAGTGAGTGATTGAGTGAGTGAGAGTGGGTGGGTGAGTCAGACACTTAGAGACTACATTGTGAGAATGACTAGTGACAAAAAGTAATTTTTGGGGCTTTTATCATGTTACAGGTCTTCTATGAACTGGAAGCACGAGTTATCGTTATAGGCATAACCTTGGTGGCGTATTTCTTCATCATCATTGAGGCGATGTTCTTCATCCTCAAACAACGGGGCAAAGGCAGCAATGCTGGACTTCGTGTATGTCATATTTTATTTGCTTAAACCATGGTAATCGAAACCATTTGGATCACTAGGTAAAGAAAAGCAATTTACGAACATCCTGGTCGATACGTCGATGAAGGTTAGACATCCAGGTAATAAGATATGCCAAAAAGCAGTTACTCAAGCAACTGGATATGATTTGGAAACGGTCAGACGTTTCAACTGGCATTCACCAGTTTTCGTCAGTGACACTGAAGTGATCTGGAAGAAACAGGTCTTTTATACTCTAACTATGAATGACGGAAACTGGTGTCACTGACTTTGCTTTTTGGCACATCCTGGTCGATATTACCTTTCACATGTCACCTAGGCCGACAATTTGATTCATGTATTATCAAAGAAGGCAACTCAAGACAATTGAGCTTGAGGTTTTGGATTTCGTTTAAGCCATAACAATGTAAACTTTTTTCTGAAGAAACATTCTTTTCCACTACGAAGAGATGACTCATTGAATTTTGCACCAGGCACCTAGCTGTGGGCGACAGTTGTAGAGCTAGTCTTTTGCATGTAGTCCTTTACATCAGCTCATGCTGTATGAGCTAATGCGGCCACAGACACCAACCCTTCTTCAGGAATACTGACCAGATTGATTTAAGCACGTGACCTTGCACAAGCGTGACGTAAAGCAAAATGTCAAATGTGGTTCTAAAGCTTACTGTATGATATCTCTACAGGGCTCCAGTCCGATGCGTACGGCTTGTCCTCTCCTGATTCAACACATCCTCGCCTTCCTCACCAAGGGAGCGTCTTCCCAACAGATTGTCCAGAACTACCCTACCTTGTACTATCTCATGCTTGGACTGGCGCATGCGAAGGTTACCATCGTGCTGAGGGTATGGT
Organism: Branchiostoma floridae; assembly: GCF_000003815.2. Classification (NCBI taxonomy): domain Eukaryota; kingdom Metazoa; phylum Chordata; class Leptocardii; order Amphioxiformes; family Branchiostomatidae; genus Branchiostoma; species Branchiostoma floridae. The sequence goes on along the minus strand of NC_049985.1, from coordinate 5,520,482 downwards.
CATGTACTTATCGTCATATGTCGTTTCCAGTACATTGTAGAATAAGGAGGTACACCGTTGCTCGAGTACGCATGTGCAGCAAGATGCATTGTGATTAATGTCAAAGGTGAAGGCCCCGAGATATAACCAAAATTCGTTTGGACGATGTTCCGCAAAAAAAAGACAAGTCCAGACAAGTATTGTGTACACGTTAGGGGCCTTTACCTTTGGCATATTACCCACAATGTATTTCATAGCGCGAACCACCTTCTTACTCTTGAAGGATTTATCATCGGTCATTCCTATTTGAATGTTCAACAGGATAGTGTTGAGCAAATAACTATCTAACTGTTACCATTTAAGGTGATACTTTCGGATATGATTAGAATGTCTTTAATGACTTAACCCAAGGAGGTTAAAGAAAGAGTCTCTTTCTTTAACCTCCTTGCTTAACCTATGGTGTACCCAAGCGGGAGATATCTCAATTGGCCACCGTGTTAGCTGCACAGGGCAGATAGAACAAATACAGATCTCTTTTTTCATTACTCGTCATCTATTACCTATCCTTCCAACCTGGAAAGGTATTATCAACCACCATCAGTGTACTTGATACATCTTTGGAAAAACAAAGACAATGCTTGACATGTAGGTTTCTTTTTGTCAACCACTAATAACTAGAAGACTTTTGTAATCATTACATAACTCTATATCAACGCTTGAAATATTTCTAAGCATAGATCTAAGTATGATTTATTTTCATTGGGGATGAAACACCCCAAAATCGTTTTAAAATCTTGTTTTCTATACCTTATATTCACTTTCGTCTTGTTTCCGTACACAGGTAGCAGACGCAACAAAGTCAGAAATGCCTCTGGTCGACACCTCCTTGCTTGGTCCCGCCATGTTGTTCCTCTCCTCGTTTCTTGGTGACTACGTCAGCGAATACTACGTTTTGTGTCTCGCTATGGTTAGTGTCCTTTTTTAAATGAAATTTTATGATATACATAAAATGACGAATAATATGCACATGAGCCAAAGTGGGTGTCAATTGGGAACAAATGATAATTGGCATCACTACGTTAGTTCCCAAGTTACAGAGGGAGAATAGAGCTATTTCTCTACTAAACTCCTGTTTTATTCTGTGTAACACTCAGACGTTGGTGACCTTGGACCTGGTGGTGTACAGCATGTTGGTCCTTCAGGAAAGCTGTGACTACCTCAAGATCAGTTGCTTCAAAGTTAAAGAGAAATATTAAATTTCTCAAGTAACGTTTACAGTATCATTCCTGTACTTTTCAAGCAATATCACATTTAGTACATGAAGGCATTTAATATGAATAATAAGAGATTTATAGCATCACTACCAGACATTCAGATAACTCGAAGTATCAAATACAAAACAAATGAATATAGAGAATAGCCTATTCCATCATGGGCGGTAGGCCATCGAGTATTTGTCGGAATCGCTGTTGCTTTCTTTGTACGTATACACTCAACACACACTGTATACAGCACTACCGTACTGTCTACCGTTTGCTGCATCGTTCTAGATCACGGGGATAGTTTGCACAAAGGCCAACAGGAGTAGTTTCGCAGTTTGCTCGAACGTGTTTGCGAAGCCCTGCTTGAACCGATGAACCACCACGGCAGCTAACTCCACTAACTACATAAAAATGACTGGCTATTCATTATTGTTCTTAACACCAAAGCTTTCAGAAGTCGGTGTTCGGCAAACTTCGGGGTCATTTCGGCAACCATTCGTATTTGTGATTCTTTAGAATCGACAGTGTGTGTGTGTACCCGCTGTGTGCGATTCTCGGGAATCTTTCAGAGGTCAGGAATCTTTCTGTGAACCGTGTACAGTGTGTGTAAGTGTACGATTCTCGGAAATCTTTCAGTGGACTGAGTGCTCCGTGTGTGTGTACGATTCTCGGGGATCTTTCCGTAGCCCGAGTACACAGTGTGTGAGTGGGCGATTCTCGGAAATCTTTCAGTGGACCGAGCGCACGGTATGTGTAAGTGATTCTTGGGAATGTTTCTGTGGGCCGAGTACACAGTGTAACATTATGGTTTAATAGTGTATGATTCTCGGGATTCCCATGGTGGAATGACTACACACTTTGAGTTCATTCATAAGAATTGGATTTTTATTACAGCAAACTACTGCTGATTTCAACAAAAACTCGATGGCCTACCGCCTATGACTTCATTTCTGACTTATTCATTTCCATCTTAGTTTGTTACATGTATAGGTTTTAGTGTCCATCTAACCAATTTGTTACAGAATTAATTTGTGATAATGCAATTACTTTTCAAATAATATGAACTAGCTAGATATTTACATTTTAATGTCCATAGAGTTGATTATCGCATTAAGCTTTTTTTTTTATTGAGGGGGTAGGTGATGATAACTAAGTCGTAGTGACAGTTGATTAAATCATAGATTGGTGGTGTGTTCGGAAACAAACCATGTGTTTACAAATTGTTGTATGTACTGTAAATGCATTTAAGTTCGCGGGGATTTAATTTCGCGGTAGCGGGGAAAAGGACTTTTCGCGGTGGTTTTAATTTCGCGGTGGCACCATGCACTGTAGTATCTTAATGCCCTGGAATAATGTTCACCCCGGTTTTAAATTCGCGGTGAAATGGCCAACACGAAAACCGCGAAAATAAATCCACCGCGAACATTTCTGCATTTACAGTATATAGAATACAGCACAGGTTCACACAGAGCCATCAAATTTCCGGTTTAGTCAAAATAACTAACGTAGGCATGCAAATGTAGGAGTCTGAGTAGTTGATTACTTTAGTCAAAACATGTTATTTTTCATCAGTTGGCAGTCTTGTTGACAATATTGGTGTATCAAGTAAACAAACCATGTATTCATTCATTTTTGAATTACAACACTCAATGTATTTCTGTTGACGCGGATGCTGAAATCACATAGCTGGATGATCTGTTAAGCATATTTCACCTATTTGACCATCCACATATCTATTGCTTACTAACCGCGGTCACTTTTAGAGCATCAGTATAATACTAAAGTATAACCATATCTACACTTGTTTGAGGTTCATTTATTTCAGAACCAATATCTATATATTCAATATTAATGCCTTTATTAATTCTTTTTGTATGTTAATCTTTTTATCACTACAGTGTGCTTTGCTTGTTTTCATGCAGTTGCTTGTACTGATATAGATGTTATTGTATCACATCAATGTTATTGTAATACAGTATAGTATGTTACAGATGTTGGTTAATTGTTTTATGTATGTTTTTCAGACTTCCTCACCTTTTACATCTCCTTATCATATCTCTTCTTTTTCTAGTAATTTGCATTTTTTGTGATGCCTCAGGGGCATAGGCAATTTTCTCTTTACTTACTCCTTGTATAAAACAGTTAAGACATACCAAATGCTACAAAATTGGCATAAAACACAAAAACCAAGCAGGATCCTTACATCTGCTTGGAGATTAACATTAATGGCCTTTAACATACATAAATGTAAAGCTAACTATCTCTCTACACTGTTGATGGTCTCATCAATGAGTTTCCTGACCTCCTCGGCCCTGGTGAGAGCCCTGTTGATGCAGTCTTGTAGTCTACTCTCCGACAGAGCAGTGCCTCCTAAAAAACAAAAATCCATTTTTGGATTGTGGTAAGCAAAAAGCGCTACCTACATCGGCTAGTTGCTACATATACAAAATGTTGTAGTGGCAAGAAGCATCATATCACTCCAGGCAGGATCTCTGAGGAAGATGTCTGATAGTAAAGCAGGTGATGAGCAGGCTTTTGGCTTGGATTTTATTTAGGGGGTCAAATTTCTTAGTGATTGAGATTCACCACGCAGCGAACGCTACAGACACAAGTATTGTAGGGGGGTAAGGGGGCATCGACCTTCCATGGTTCTGAGTATTAGAGAAGTTAAGGTGCATTCCAAGGTATGCTGAGGGGCAAATCACTGTCTTCATCTATGACCCAGTGGCATCCCTGGTCAATCAGAATTTCCTGCTTGTCAGAACATCTGCTCCCCAGTGTAAGGGCCTCTTCAGAGCAACTAGTACATCCAATTTCTTGAACATTTTTAGAACAGTGTGTGAAACTGACACCTGGTCGCATGCCTGGCTAAAAGCCGGCAGGTGAGACTTAACTCGTTGTGTAACAGAAATCTCCAATATTTGTTGAACAGGGCTTGAAATACTGTTTTCTGCATACCTGCACTGGTGCAGATAACATTGACAATTACCTACACCAGACAGATTTTACCTGCCCCACTCTTATTTTTGGGAAGTATTGATCATACTAAAATTGTTCAGGAACTATTGCTATTTTTCCTTTATACGTTATAAAGGGTAACAGTCAATGCAGCTAATAACAATCTGTATACACATACATTTATGCATAAAACCCAGTGCATGGACCAGTGGTGCAGGTGAATATTAGGTTCAGGTAGACATCAGAAATAGCTGCACACTCCAATTTTACCAGCACTAACCTGCATATGCAGGTGGTATTCGAGCCCTGGTTGAAGCAATCAAGTTTCCCACTCACCGGGTTTGTGCATGCAGCAGATCTTGTTGTCTTCTGTCGTGACTACGGTGAGAACACCCGTCGCTAAACACTCCTCCTCATTGGTCGGGTCGGTGAACAGGTAGTGGCTGGTCAGGTGACAAGAGTTAGCCAATCACAAAGGAGAAAAAAATTCATTTACTCTGGTCTGGTTATGAAAACGCAATTAGTGCTGATAGCACAAGTCATATAGAATACAACACGGTGTATTCCGTATCACCTAAGGTACCAGCCCGACTGCGGGTCACAAACAGGATAAAATTTGACACATTGTTTTAACAACTTTATTCCTTGATAACATCAATTCGAGAAAAATTTGAACAAAAGAACTCCATAAGCTTGAAACAGTGGGCACAGAGTGCATTACATTTAATCGATGGAAGCCTGTATGATACTACTAAGAAGCCTGTGTGATGTGTGATACGGAAAATTATCACCCGGTAAGGTACACCCCTATCAAACGTTATCCTGAATTTTAATATCCTGGCCCAGATATGACATAAAAAACAATATGATATGTACTAGAAATATTTTCAAAGCATTGATATTGATGGCATGAATGGCTAACAAATTATGGTAGGGCAGGTCAAATTTTGACTGTAAATAAAAGATTGAGTAAAATACTTACTCGTCAAACACCCCAAATGTGGTGGCTACTGGACATTTCCTGATGTTCAGAGGTAACTTTTTCTCCACGTCCGTCACAGGACTTCCCGTCTCCTCATTCACTGTAACCTCTGGTAGTAGGACTGGAAATACGTTCATGAACATTAGAAACTTCACACGACTTTTTCACATGGCAACTTCATTCTTATGCATAATAAGTCTTGTCTAGGCTCTTGTTCAAGCATATTGGCATTTCAACTCTCCTATAGCTGTCTACTATAAAAGTGACAGCTACATGTACTCTTCCAGGAGGGAGGAAAACAACACGTAAATAACATACATTCTGGTTGTTACGCTGGTGTGTTACGCCAAAGCTAGTGTGTTACCAGCTATATAGATACAGATAAAGAAATTACTGACATACAGATAACAATATGATTCCAATGACTTTGAACAAACAATTACAAAGTGTACATGATTCAACATATGTATTTCAATTTGGAGTCTCGTCATGTTACGAATCATAAATTTTGCATAAAAAGTTCATACGTCTTAACAAATAATACATTTTGTCGCTATTTTGAGTGATATGATGTTCTCACATGGAATTTTTCACAGTGTGGGGGGCATCTTAGCATGGCGAAGCCGCTCAGGCCTGAGCATTGTTCAAGGGTCTGTGGGTATCCTGAAAATTTGTGACCCCCAGAAATACTATTTCCCTTTATTTTGAGCTAAACTTAATGAAATAAAGCCAGCGTGTTTTACCTATGTTACAAAACAACAGAAAAACCCTATGCTGTTTGAAATGCAGCATGGGGCCAAACTCACAGCATAGAGGCCCCCTACCCTCAACTGCCCTGTGGAGAACCCTGGAGTGTGATGTAGACACATGTATACGTACCATTTTTCAGTGCAGCCAGTAGAGAGATGACACACGTGTCTACCACGTTGCCATCATAGTCCAGACACATCATGTCACAGTACAGCACCCAGCACAGCTGAACACAACAAGTGGTATACACACACTTAATAAAAACTACACAGTAAATTCTATTGATGCTGGGTAAGCACAGTCTTCTTCAGCTTCAGTTTGATTCTTAACTTAAGGTTGAGCAAGGTAGTTGTTATGTGTTGATGAATGTGAGATATACAGGTAATAAGATATGCCAAATAGCAGTTACTCAAGCAACTGAACATCAAATATTCTAAGGGACTGCCAAAAAGTGGATACAACAGACAGGTGGTCCTTATCACCAGGTCTCTAGTAGTTTTTTTTATAAATCATCATTCATTATAAATATGCTTTAATATTTACCTTTCCCTCAACTATGCAAAGATCCTCCAATGCTACAACACCAGAACTGAAAAACAGGAAGTTCAAAATTATATGTACCTAACAAGCACTAAAATGTTTTAGAGGTGAAATTAATAATCAGAGGAACAAGCAGGAAACAAGCAAGGAAAATGCTGAATATGCAAATTAGTTGAAGGGTTTCTCACTTTTCGATAATGTCAGCCATAAGCTGGCTGACAACCTGAGCCTGCTCACTCGGGGGCCCAGGACGGAACCTTGGGGAACACAGAGGAGGCAGGTCCACATTGGGAACTGGAAAGGCAACAAAACAAATATTCATTTTCCAATCAAAATAACATTTCACAATAATGACATAAGTTTAAAAAGCATAAACATCAGAAAAGGAGTTACTGATTCTAGTGGATGTCTCAAAATTAAATGTGGTCCATCAGTGAAAACAGACTGTAATGTGTAGGATTCAAACATCAGAAATAAAGGATTAAAATACCAGAAGATTTGAGAGTGCTAACATTTCAAATGTCTCATCAAGAATATCTAGTTCCTAAAAGTTGATATACAATAATAGATCTACTAGATACAGTGTTAAAGTTGCATCAATGAAGGTTAGACATCCAGGTCAAAGATTACAAATACATTACAAAATCATGCTAAAGTTGATTTAACTCACCTACAAAACCTTTCTTTGGCTCTTCTGCAGTAGGATTACACAGTTCCTGTAATACAGTAGATCTACTAGTAATTCTGTAACACCTGTAACTTTACATTTGGCAATGACATGTTTTGACCAACATAAAGCCATGTTGATTAAGTTCAATGGATGACAACCATGTGCAATTTTTGTCCGTTTCCACAAAAAGAGCTTTTTTTGACCAAACTGCAAGTTGTACAAAGCTGCTGTAAAATGACTGAACAAATGATGTACATTGCACAAAATATTGGATACTAATGTCATAGAATGACAAAGTCATTGCCAAAGCAAAGCAGAAGATATGAAAGAACAAAAGTAAAGAATCTTTTGTTCTGAACACCATACTTTGTGTGTTTATTCACTTGTTCAATCTTTCCGACCACTTAGATTTCATAATGAAGGCAACTTTCTTTACTTACATGCTCGCATTAGTTTTGGGGTTCCTATGGGATGTCATCCATATCGAGTCACCATGGCCTAACTAGTAACTACAGTACTGTATTACATGAGTTTGTCTCTACTTACAGCTTTGATCCCACAGATAACTGTTGTGTTACCAAGCTTCACCAGGGCAGAGCCTTCAGCTGTTGTGATGGACCCTGCAAAACAAATGTATGTAATGAAGAAAAGTCTTACTGGTGCAAGCTTGGTCTGGACTTACTTGCACCACACCAATTTTACATGCACAAACTTGCATATTTCGAGCCCTGGCTGGGTACTGGTACCCACTACCCACAGTTTCACTTACACAGCCCTAGTCAGGTAAGCTCCAATCATTCATTGAATCAGATATACCAGAGACATGACACTCAGGCAGTATTCAAAGGGAGGAAGCCAAGTTGCTTTAACCCTTTGGATAGCCATAGCCATGTTGCACCAAAAAGCAGTTACATACTCAAGCAACTAGATATGAATTTTTGGAAATGGTCACACGTTTCAGACAGCATCCACTGTCTTTTGTTAGTGACGCTGAGGATGGCTGGTTGAAGATCATATCCAGTTGCTTGAGTGACTGCTTTTGGGTGTATTTTGTTACCTGGATGTATTTCTATTTCTATAGCCATGTTGATTATCTTACTCACCAATGTTAAGAGTTGTGTGTCTGATTTCTCCCAGTTCCCTCCCATCAGGACGGACATCTTCTTTCTGGAACAAAGTAAAAACAGTGATTTAAAGGACTGGTAGGATTTTCTTTCAAATTGGATGAACAGATCAAGGTTTCATATCATAGAGTGGTTAAATAGATTTCAACTTTATCTTATAGTTTCAGTGATGACAGCATGGCCTGTTAGTTAGATCTAGTTACACTGCAGCTATATAGATATGCCATTTGCTTTAATACAGTTAGATGTAGATGTATAGATTTCGCAGTGAAATTCTGGTCTTGGAAGTCCTTTGTAGCGTTTAATAGTGGGAAGTGGCCGGTGGGAAGGGGTGCATGCAAATAATTTTTATAGCAGACGCACGTGGAAGCATGTCGTCTTGTAAACTTACAAGAAAACGGCGATAATACTCCACTGGCTGTGCTGTCCTGAAACACAGATAGAAGTAAAGGTTATATGTCAATGTTTAACCTTATCATGTCGAAGAATAATGCCATACTTTACCTAAAATTCAAACATTTTGAGGAAAGCTATGCTCTTACTTGAAATCTGCCGCCATTTTGAAAAGTTTCTGTGGGTTATTTTCTAAGCTACTTGCTGATTGGCTGGTTTTACAACCCCTGTCCAATCATAAATCCCTTTTCATTCGGCTTGCGATTGTCCGGTAAACGTCACTGAATTTCACTGCCGCACATTCAAAAATTATATTGCCAGATAAACTGTTCAGACTCTTGATATTATCTTTTTTTAAATAAATCAGTTGTACAAAGTATCAAAATGTCTTGAAATGCATTGTTTTTATTCAATCATCATAATCTAGCTCTTTATATTTTAAATGGTGACCATACAGGACTTTCAGAATCTGTGCTTCAGGATAATGTGCTATTTTCAGTACAAGAAAGATTTTGCAGGCACGTCGCTGACCAGCTGATCGGAGACAACTCGACAAACAAAATGATAGGTTTAGATTTTCAAGTCTTACTTTATCTGTTTGGCGGTGCTGCCGCGGTGGCTACATTAGCGGTACGTATGTGTTCAAGTATAGTAATATGGTGCCAGGCAGTGGTTATATGTGGAGTTTTATGATAAGCGATATGATGTAGTTGTGGCCAAAAGTTGCGTCAGTTTCACGATCAGCTGATCAGAAAGTTCTGCAAACGAAGCGATTTTTATGTGAAGTCCAGCCTATTCACAACAAAATACCATTGCTACCCACTGCTTTTTGCTGAATAGTTTTCCATAAGTTTGAACGTGAAACGATATGCACCATGAAAGGACAGTGAGTGCATACGCAACGTGGCCAGCCATGATGTGTGTAGTTTGATCATTTACACAGGTTTTGACCTTTAGCATGTGTTTACGATCCGTGGTGAAGAGTTGAGGTCAAGACTATACTATATATCACAATCTGACCTATACTATATCACTGACTGTACTAGTATACCAATGCTAAACATTATATCACTATATGCTGTATCCTGATGTTTTCTCTCTGTACTATGATGTCTCCTCACTTCACTCAGGGGAAAAATGAATACCTAGCTTCTGCTAGGGCTGTCCCTCGGATATATTGTTAAATATGTAATATTGGAGGTCCCGTGTTTGGGGAGAGCCACACCCCAAGCACGTAAAAGAACCCACCACAAATAATATCCAAAAGAGTAGGGGACCATTCCGGTGTGAGCAAGGACGTTAGAGAGTGGATCAGACCTTGCAGTCGGTATATAGGTTATATAACCCCGTCGTGTGTAAGCATGTCGACCGATGATGATGATGATATAGGCTACAAAATCAGCATGTTGAAGTTGGTAGCCTCAAATGGAAGAAGAAGGAGATTCTCAGAAGAACCACAAAGAGATACCACAATGCTTTATGCTGAGTTCAGAAGTTTTAACCCTACGTATTACGATAAAATCAAGGAAGGCAATTACAGTATGCAAAAGGCAATTATGCAAAATGTGGTTGCCTCACTACGAATTACAAGAATAAGACGATGTTCCCTACGAATTACGGAATATTAAAATAGTCTGCCTGTGCCTTACGCCATGACTGATAGATAACGTTACATTAATATTTTGCTCATTTCATTCATTCTTTATTTGTCTCAGTTATTCAAGTTTAAAAACATGTAAATTCACTTCTTACTTGTCTTGCCAGGCCAGGTGTAGCCTCCATCATTCGAATTCATGATTTTTAACCGGGACCATGCCAAGAAAGGAATATATGCCGGGAAGCTTCCTTTCCAACATTTTTCCTTTCCCGGTGTATTCCCGGTTAAAAATGGCAAATCAACATCTGATTGATACTATATGATTGATGCTAATTGTTTTCTCTTTCTGTGTGTTTTCTGTCTCCATGCCTCCCTGTCCTGATGAGTAGCTGGTGGTAAGTAAAGTACTGAACAGTTTGGTGAGGTTGAGGCTTTCTGACTAAACACTCTCCGGCATACTGAACATTATTACTAACCCCCATTTGTTATGTCCTTAGCATTTCTATGTTTCGCCTACTGTGTGATTCTGCTTTCTTCAAATTCTCTTGACTGATAGAATCATATCAGCTGTCTTCTGTTCACTATTTGTGCTTTGATCTACATGTATGTGTCTCAGTTTTCTACACTGTTGATATAAAGCATCAGTAAACAGTTAGTAAGAGTTAGGAGGTGCCAGTTTGGCAGATTGAATCAGGATGAATCCTGTGCTGGTAAGAAAAGGGTTTTTCTTTTAGAGACTAGTTGGTCTTTATGTAAAGATGGTCACTTGTAGTTGTACAGTTTTGACTGTACTGTATCAATGTACAAGTATAGAAGTGGTCACTGGTTTAGGTTTTTCTGTATGTCAATGGCCAAGTGGCCCTTACATAGACTCAATAGAGTTGACCACTTGCACACTTTGACTGTATACAATATAATGTCCTATTCTTCCAGGGTTTGATAATAGTGCGCCTGTCCTCATCACCTCCCGACCTGTCCAGACATGAGACAGAGAAGTACTTCTGTGATCCGTCCAAACCTGGGGCCAAACTTCCCTTCCCCAGCATACATGACAAACCAACACTGGACCTGTCTGTTATAGTGCCTTCTTATAATGAAGAAGAAAGATGTAAGTATCATCTATTACCAGGGCTATGTACCAGTGGTACCTGTCAGTTTGATATGGTACAGGTTTGGACCTGAAAGTCAAGTGTACCTCTACCAAAATGAATCTTAATTCCATTGAGTACCATTTTTTAGAGTAAAGATAGGTAACTTCTCTTTCAGGTATGACAAAAATAACTTTATGGTACTTGTTTTGGGGATGAAAGATATGTTAATTCCTCATACAAAATGACAATTTACCACCAAACGAGGCAGCTAAATTTATCATTATTCATGGTAAAAAATTTTGGGTACAGGTTCGGACCATATGTAACATGTAAACAGTTGTACCTATACTGGAATTGTATTATGTACAGGTACAATTTGTACTGTCAAGAAGTATGAGATAGAGATTCACAAGAAAGCTTTAACTAAAGTTTAAGGAAGTTTTTCTGATTTGTGATACTTGTTCACTGTTGAATTGTAACATGTCTGTTTTTGTCTCCTTCAGTACCAGGGATGCTGAAAGAAACAACTGAATTCCTAGAAGACAGGCAGGTAGGAGATGTCAACCATTAAGACGACATTTGCTTCTGCATACCCCTTGATATTTGCAGTTCTTGCTGTTTTCTGTGTCATATAAACAAATTACATCAGTAAGAAGGCCAAGAAAATTGTTACCAATTACCTGATGGACCTAAACAAAACCTACTGACCCTTCCGCAAGGGACTTAAAATTTTGAGAGTTGAGCTCCAAATAGTTTTGTAAATTTTCTTGCAGACGTCCTATTTTTCACACTCTGTTAAAAGGCTATGTTTTGAAGAGTTGATGTAAGAATGTGTGGTAAACATTGTACATGTACATGTTCAATTTATTGATATACGTATGCTTGTACAATCGTATATCTGTATTGACATGTTCTTTATTTTCTGTTTTTCAGAAAAGGCAGCCAAGTTTCACCTATGAAGTTATAGTTGTTGATGATGGTAGTAAAGACAAAACAACTCAGGTAGGTCATGCTATAGAATAAATAAAAGGATGCACTGTAGCGATGCTGTAGATATGATTATTGTAAAATTTAATATTTTGAAGATTATTTGAAAGTTATAGCTTGTAGTGAAATGAAATGTTTTCTTTATTGGAAGATTCGATTTTTGTTCAGAATCTTTACTCTATCTACTGTATATCTCCAACAAGTAACACTAACAGTAAAGCCACACTGACCTAATTTTATGCAGGACATCCTCTGAAGACCCTAAAACTAATGCGGGAGGGCAAAAAGAAAATCCAGAAAAAAATAAGAATGCTGGACTACAAAGCTGGCACAAAACGTATTACGAATTGAACCACAGAAGAAGTGTATTACAAGAAACCAAAAGTCTTTACTTGTAGGAGGCACATATACATGTAGGTTGTCTTGTTCTGTTGTTCATCTTAGCAGACTCAGCTGAAGTAAATGATGTTTAATATATTGCCAAGAACAACAAAAGAAGTTTGCTATTAGTAGGTTTTGGGCTACAAGGACTGGGTGTGTGTGTACTGCACTACCATGATGTGCTTCTAGGGGGCACTCATGACATGTGCTCTGTCTCCAGGCTGGTCTGGAGTACAGCAGAAAGCTGGGAGTGGAGAAGGTCCGAGTTCTGACATTCCACCATAACAGAGGCAAGGGAGGGGCCATCAGACTAGTAAGTTTAGAAGAACTTTTTATGGTTTAAAACAGTGTATAAATGTAACATGTTATAGGATTGAAGGATCTTTCAAGGTATCTTTGGCTTGTGACATGATGATTTGATTGGTCAATATAATGTCCTGGGATTGGTTGATGAATTAAGTTACTATCATTTGACTTCAATTCATCTAAGTCTCTTTTAAGAGACCTTTAAAGTTACTGACTTGATACAAATGTGTTTTTGTAATACCAGGTATGTGTTCATGGATTTATCAGGACTTAAACGAATGAATCATGTAATCTATACTGTATCTATTTTGTATGACCCTTACCTCTTAACTTATGATCTTATTCAATAGCACCCAGCATGCTGATTTGAGTTTTTGCAAATAAATAAAGGCCCAAATAAGCAAACAAACAAACAAACAATCATGGTCCCATCCCTGTTGATGTATCCCCAGGGCCTGTTCAGCGCTCGAGGTAAACAGCTCCTGTTTGCAGACGCAGACGCTGCCACCAAGTTTGCTGACCTGGAGAATCTGGAAAAGCTCTTCAAAGAGATCAACAAAGAGCCGGTAGGTCATCACATGTGCTATGTTAAAGCTTCCATGGCTTGTAGAACACCTTACAAAAGTCCTTGTTATGTCAATGAAATGGTGTCATGTTGGCAACCACTCCACTGTGAATTTGTGACATTGCAAACATGCGTTTCTAGTGTATAACTACTGTACTGTACTTTTTTCAATCTCTTTTCCCCTCCTACCACAAAAATAAAGAAAAAATTTGAAGTAGACAAATTTATGGTACATTTTGATTTGATTTCCAATATGTTACTGTGGAGCATCAGTTGTCAACCAAAATTCTTATTGGCAAGATGTAGACTTGGTGAGCAATCAGCTGTTTTGGCTCCCCCTCCATTGTGATGGTAAAGTTTAATGAACATACAAACTATAGAAGACACTCATTTTTGTGTAAATGAGTTTTGATGACGTTTCTGCTATATTTCTCCCCTCCCAGCATGGCATGGCGATAGTGTGTGGCTCCAGGGCACACCTCCAGGATGAAGCGGTGGCTAGTGTAAGTCTGCTCTTTTTTGGTGAGAAGAAAATGAAAGTGAAAGAAAGTGAAAGTGTTCATATCTTTGTGTTGATATTTTGAGACTAATTGATAAGTTGTAAATTCAGTTTATGTGTTGTCTGACTGAGCAGCATTTTGTATTATATTGTACATTTATGGGTATTGTAATCTTCATTATCATTTGTTCCTTTGCACAGAGTCATAGTCTGTATAGACTGACTGACAGTAGAAGTAGTAGTAATGATTGTGTAAATTAGGGTTTCTGACACTGTATCTTCTAAGGGAATATTACAATATGAAGTTCACCTCTATGTTTCAGATTGAGAACACAGCAGTGATTTTAACTGTCAATTAAACTAACATTGGACCTTTAAACAAGTCTAGTTTCTTCCAAAAACTGTAGGACAATAAACTTTGTATTACTTTTATTGTACTATATTGTACTATGTAGAACTTTGAAACAGACTTGAGTTGGCTTATATGTGTGCCTTATGTGGGAGAGACTGCGGTACTTGTATAGAACTGTTTAGCCATAGTTGATGCTGTAGGGTTGCTGTAAATAAGGATTTTACCAAATTGATTGACGGAGGCCATATAACTAGCATTGTTTAACCCGATGTTTCTGTCCCTTGCCTCAGCGCTCGTTATTCCGTACCTTCCTGATGCACGGCTTCCACTTCCTGGTGTGGTTCCTGTGTGTACGTGGCATCAGGGATACACAGGTCAGTATTACCTTGTAACGCTACTTCACCTTTATCAGTGGGGTAACCCATATATGTTGTTTTTAAAAACAGGCCATTTAGGAATGTCTAGTCAATGTTGTGGTTTTAACTTACAACTTTCAAAAGAAATACACATTGTGAATTGCAATCTGAAACCACTGTCCATCGACTTAATGTCCCTAGATACCCTGCTTTTGAAAACATCAGATATAGGTTACCACATGGATAAAGGTGAAGTTGGGTAACCGGTATAAACCTGCCAACAACAACAACAAGACCACAGCATGTCCACGATTAGGGCTGGGTATCGGTACAGCGTACCGGTACAAAACCGGTTTTTCTTATTGGACCGGTCCAGAAAAACCGGACCTGAAAAAAATAGGTGGACCGGATGTTGGACCGATTAGAAAATTAACAGATTATTTTATCAGGCATTCACACGTTTTGGCGCTTGCAGGTGGAAGAAAATAACAAGAGTGAAGTAGAGTAGAGTTTATAGTAATTTCTACTAAGTTTTACAGCCAATCGCACAGGTGCAAATAGCGTTGTAGGATTTTAAAACGCAGTGTGAGTCTAATACTCCACCAAACAGATTTCTTTGTAGTGAAATGGACCATTGGTATGAGTCATACTGAATCAGGTCCAGGTTCAGGTCCGGACCTGGACCTGATCCTCTGGACCTGAACCGGACCTGGACCTGAATTTTCTGTACCGGTACCCAGCCCTATCCACGATACAAAAAACAGAAGTTCAGCTGTAGTATCAAAGACAAAGTCAGATGCCAGAAGGCCCAAAATAAAACTAATCACTATGATCAATAGAACTTTTGTGTCAATATGATTATTTGACCGCTCACCTCCTCCATGCAAGCTCGACCTCCACGAAAAGCAGCCTTGAAGGCCGATGGAGTATTTATCAAGTTGAAATAAAGGCACAGACAAACAAACAAATATCATGCAATCCATCCAGACTGGTTCTTAAGATATTCCACCAGACATGCACTCACATGTGCACACATGCATACAAAGTAAAAGCTATACATGTACATGTACATGTACCTCCATTTTTCATACAAACATACAAACTTGTTGAAGGGGTCTCGAACCCTTTTTAGAGGGAAGGGTTGTAGAAATCATGCTCTAACTCTGAGCATCATTCCAGCTATTCAGCCCTCAGGATGCTTGATGGGAAATGCCTGTAAGCGGGGGAAGCTATGAGCTATGTAGCTTTTGCATCAATTTGCACGAAGGCTTATTGAACCTCTGTCTTTGTCCATCTGTACATGATATCTGGGAAAATGATTGAGATATCAAGCTATCATTCTGTGGCATTGGGCTACATATTTTGAGGGTGGACTACGTTTGTCACATTCTAGGCCTTATCTGATGGTTGCCTCCTAGAGTACTACTGAACTAATTTATGAGTTACCGGTGTATTTGCTCACATGTCATCAACGGATTTGTTTGTTTGCAAGTTTGAGCTGATTGTTCATAACTGCGTTGCAATGTTCTTAGGATGTTATTTTAGGACTTTGAGTGCACATTGCCTAGTAATACCTAGCACAAAATGCATTGATATCAAATGTACCTTCCTTACTTTTTTTTTTCTTCGTCTTTTCTTTAGTGCGGGTTCAAACTTCTGTCCAGAGAAGCTGCAATACGAGTCTTCTCCAACCTCCATGTGGAAAGATGGTGAGTCAAACACCTGTCCTTTCTATGGCCTTGAACTGCAGTACTAGTCATTACAGATAGGGGACACTGTTGCACAGTATGCTCCAGGGCATCCACTTTGGAACACACTTGTCCATCTTCATTTTATCTTGTTGGAACAGACCTGTGTTTGAAAGGGGAGAAAGTGCCCCAGAGATTGCCGTTGGAGTTGCTTAATGATTGTAAATTCATCATCTTCATTCCATTCCCATTACCCTAAAGCGATCATTTAATGGCCGTAATACGTCAACCCAGCAACCCTAATTCGGCGACAAGACCCCAATGAATAGTAAAGTAAGTGAAGTGTCAGCAAGTTTCTTTTTAAGTGAGTCCGGGCGTATAAGGAGAATTTTGCCATCAACCCTCCTGGATTCAAAGTGCAATCTATCAATATGTTTCTCTCAAATCTTTCTACAAGACACCAGAGCTGTTTCCATCATTTGATTTTTTTTCTGTCCCACTCATTTTTTAGGAACCCTTGCCATTAATTTTGTGTTTTGTGTTAATTTTTGTGAAATCTGTCATTTTTAGCTTCCTAGAATGCATTTTGATCAGATTCATGTCATGAAGTTCAGATTTTCTTTAATGGACGTTTAGTATGTCCCAAGAAGCACCTATCCGTCTCGGTGTGTCTCTGGAGAAAAACCTTGGTACCATCCGGGTAGTAGTTTGCTCCTATGTTTGCTTCTGCTACCCAGAGAAGCGACTGTATATAGTGTATAATAAAATTTAGAGCAAGAAGCGACTGTATATAGTGTATGATAAAATTTAGAGCAAGAAGCGACTGTATATAGTGTATAATAAAATTTAGAGCAAGAAGCGACTGTGTATACATATAGTGTATAATAAAAGTTGGAGCGAGAAGCAACTGTATATAGTGTATAATAAAATTTAGAGCAAGAAGCGACTGTATATAGTGTATAATAAAATTTAGAGCAAGAAGCGACTGTATATAGTGTATAATAAAATTTAGAGCAAGAAGCGACTGTATATAGTGTATGATAAAATTTAGAGCAAGAAGCGACTGTATATAGTGTATAATAAAATTTAGAGCAAGAAGCGACTGTATATAGTGTATAATAAAATTTAGAGCAAGAAGCGACTGTATATAGTGTATAATAAAATTTAGAGCAAGAAGCGACTGTGTACTGTATATAGTGTATAATAAAATTTAGAGCAAGAAGCGACTGTATATAGTGTATAATAAAATTTAGAGCAAGAAGCGACTGTATATAGTGTATAATAAAATTTAGAGCAAGAAGCGACTGTATATAGTGTATGATAAAATTTAGAGCAAGAAGCGACTGTATATAGTGTATAATAAAATTTAGAGCAAGAAGCGACTGTATATAGTGTATAATAAAATTTAGAGCAAGAAGCGACTGTATATAGTGTATAATAAAATTTAGAGCAAGAAGCGACTGTGTATACATATAGTGTATAATAAAAGTTGGAGCGAGAAGCAACTGTATATAGTGTATAATAAAATTTAGAGCAAGAAGCGACTGTATATAGTGTATAATAAAATTTAGAGCAAGAAGCGACTGTATATAGTGTATAATAAAATTTAGAGCAAGAAGCGACTGTATATAGTGTATAATAAAATTTAGAGCAAGAAGCGACTGTGTATACATGTAGTGTATAATAAAAGTTGGAGCGAGAAGCAACTGTATATAGTGTATAATAAAAGTTAGAGCGAGAAGCAACTGTATGTAGTGTACACTGTAATAAAAGTCAGAGCGATAAGCAACTGTATATAGTGTATAGTAAAAGTCGGAGTAAGAAGCGAAAGTCAGAGCGAGAAGCGACTGTTTACAGGGTATAATAAAAGTCAGAACAAGAAGCGACTGTATATAGTGTATAATAAAGTCGGAGTGAGAAGTGACTGTATATAGTGTATAATAAAAGTCAGAGCGAGAAGCAACTGTATATAGTGCATAATATTAATAAAAGTCAGAGCGAGAAGCAACTGTATATACTGTATAATGAAAGTCAGAGCGAGAAGCGACTGTATATACCGTATAATAAATGTCAGAGCGATGAGCAACTGTATATAGTGTATAGTAAAAGTCAGAGCAAGAAGCAACTGTATATAATGTATAATAAACATCAGAGCGAACTACTACCCGGATGGTGCCCAGGCTACCTGGAGACAGCCGTGCATCATAAACTACCTGTGGAAGCAGAATTCCAATATCCCAGCCGTCTGGACAATCACACGGCTCCATCCTCTCAGGCTAGATCTCAAACGCCCCGGCTAGACAAGTAATCCCTGCGGGGTACTCAGAACAAGGCTGGTGCCTCGCTGGTCTTCAGACCAATCGCAAGTCGTATGTTTTGTCTCTAAATGATGAAGTCATAACCAGAGGAACTTGTGGAAGCAGAATTCCAATATCCCAACCTTCTGGACAATCACGCAGCCCCGTCCTAGATCTAGGCTAGAGTAGGCTAGATCTCAAACGTAAGTACGGTAATCCCAGTGGTGTCTCGCTAGCCGGGGTACCATCCGATTTCTACAGGGGCTCCTTATACTCGCTACCCTAAAAAAATATGGGTAGCGAGTGTAAGGGGCCTTGGTAGACATTGGATGGTAACCAGGCTGGTGTGTCACTGGTCTTCAGACCAATCGCGAGTCATATGTTTTGTCTCTAAATGATCAATTTGTAACCAGAGGAAACTTGTTTTTTTCACAGGGCCTTTGATGTAGAGATGCTGTACATTGCCCAGTGCCTTGGGATCCCGATAGGAGAGGTGGCCGTCCACTGGACGGAGATAGATGGTAGGTTGTACCCTTGCAGTTCGTTATACGTATACTGTAAATTGTTAAACTTTTGTAGTGGTTTATCTTAGCACCTTCCTCTGGACCTCTCCTCTGAAAATTTATAACACCATATATCTTCACTGTGTCACTACTGTACTAGTTGTAGTAGTACAATACTATATTATAGTATCCAGTATTTGATTATAGTGCTGACAGTGGGGTGGGCAGTAGTCCCCTAGTCTTCGCACTGCACTTCCAAATGGCTCTGTCCAGCGAGTCCACACTGGCACAGCCACACACACACTTATGTCCCTCTAAGCACACTCCTTCCAAGATTTCCTTAGTCTACGACAACTTCTGTTGACTGGTAACTGCAATTTGGAGATGACTACAGATTGTTTCAACCACAAAAAACATCACAAAAGTAAATGAATTTGGGGTTACTTCAAGAAAAGATGCCGTCTTGGAAGTTCTTACTTTCTGCAATTTTGTTGTTCAACAAGAGACTCATTTAGCTGAAAATCTATCGGTCTTTCTCTTCGTACCTTTATTCTGCGCTGTGAGTCACCAAATACTGACACAGGGGATCAGTATGACTAACAGCACTGTTAAGATGAGTCTGATCCGTCCCCATACAGGGGTCTTTGGAGAGGGGGGACAGACTTTGGACTCCAGGACAACTTTAATTTGTTACCTATTCTTTCTGCGCAATGTTTGACGCATCCATATGAAGCTATGGGGTAGCCCATGGAGTGGCGCTGCGTTGTTTTTTGTATCCATTTTCCTCTGACAAAGGTCTAGGGTGGGTGGGTGTTAGGCTGCGATTAGGATATCTACCTCAGTTAGCTACCTCAGTGCATTGCTGTTCTTGAGACACATGTATCAACTTTGTACTCAGTGACACTTATTTTGCTGTATCAGTCAGTTCTGCATGGTGCAATACTCGTCATAATGTCAGACGTTAGTGAGACCTTAGGATCTCTAAACAGGTGGTCACTATAGGCAGGATTCTTGATGCTTGTGTCAATGGGAAAAAGTGGTTAGTAGTATTGGTTAGTAAATAAATACAAATTGGACAGGTGGTCCTTATGTAGAGGTGGTTACTTGTAAAGGTTTGACTACAACTGTTACAGTTACTGCACATTTAGTTTGCTATTGTTGCTATTTTACCCAATTTTGCAGACTTCTGGCAATTTTGGCTTTCATTTTTGTTAGCCTCAACATACATGTACAGTAACTAAGACTTTTAGCCAGTGTAGAAGTCCCTCTCCCGGCATTGGAGTACCTAAGAACATGTCAAAATCGTGACTCAACACTCCTCCCCCACAAAAAAATAAAAGTCAGCACTACTAGAGGTCCTACAAAGGATGCCAGTTTTTCATATACTGAATCAGTGTCATCTTTTCATCTACTTCTTCCATTGAAGCATTCATCACTCTAAGGTATCTCTTATTGCAGGCTACAAGTTGTCAAGATATGGATTATCTATGACTGCAAACTTTCCTCTCTTCAGGGCTGCACAAAGAGGAGCATGATATATGATACAATAGTGTTTTGTCATAGATTGATAGTTAACCTGGCATTGATTGAGACATCAAAAGCCTGCGAACGGCGTTTTCAATGGTTCCAGGGCCGTTAACCCCACCTCAACCTGCCTAATGGCGGCCAATTCAGCCAAGTGCCATTGTTAACACTTCCGCTTGTAAAGAGATACGGACAGCCCTTCTCAAGAGCAGATCAGTTTGGAGTGTGAATGGAGAATTCTCCAGAGTTTTTCGTGCGCTTGAATCTATCATGTTACTGGTAACAGTCGTGATTGAGTCGTACATGCCGTCCTTTGTGCTTGAGCGTAATATCAAAGGAGAAACGAAAAACCCTTTATGCAGAGTATCGCATTAGCTGTGCACATATCGATTCACAGGGGATGAGATGGTATGAATTACACATCCCTCACGAAACACTCGGGAATTCAATTATGTCAATCACTGCAAAGTGGGGAATGGGAACAGAATGATGAAATTTGTTTTATTCCCAGTGCAGCAGGTGTACAGATGAGAAGTATTCCCGGGGGAGGGTGGGACTGTTTGGTACTGTAGATTAAGAAATGTCTGCGATGGTTTTATGTTTTGGGTTTTCACGGTGACTGCTTCAACATGAACTAAAAAACACAGCCCACCTGCAGGGCTAGGGACAAGTCCACTAGCCTGATTGTCCTGGGCAAGTGAAATAATACTTCGGGCAAGCTCATGTCCTACCCCAGTTTCCCAATCAGCAAGTAACAATTTTCAATGTGTGAGATTTTGATGCACTTGTTACTTTTTACAGTCATGTTATCAAGCATTGGTAAACACAGAAAAAGTAGAGCCAATAATGAAAGGATTCCATCATTTGAAGTGAAAATGCATACTTATTTAGAAAGAAATTGTTGAAATTTTGGGCAAGTGAAAATTTGTTTTGGGCAATTAAATTTTTTATGAACTTGCCCAATAGACAAATGAATTTTAGAAAATGACAGTTGATCACACCGTCACTGCCAAAAGCCACTGTTCTATCCACCTGTAGCACCTTTGCTGCAGTCGTCAGTAGGTGGTTTCCGACTGGCTGTCTGTTTAAAGCACCAAAGTTTTCATTACTGTACACTATGTGACTATAGCACTATTGCAAACTCAATACCACCACGAACACTCCATTTTCTAACAAACACAAAATCAATTTACTGTTGTGTGTTGGTTCGAATAAAGTCCTATACGGGGAACATACGGCTCCAGCATCTTTTCTGAAGATGTGGCGTAAATGTGAGCGGTTGGCTTGAGGTTGTCCTTCTCCACATACTCTACAAAATCAACTCCCTGCAAACTTACATGCGTTTACAGTAGCAGGAACCACAGGTGGGACAGAAATTAGAAACGTGTCGGCCACGCGACAGGCAGACTGACAAATGGTCGGGGACATCCACCCTCCAGTATCAAAACATCGTTCCGCTCCGTTTCTGGAGCCAGCCGAAATCCCTGCTTATGCATCATCGTATCCCGCGGGATTTCTCCCGCGTATCCGGGACCACAGGTGCAACAGCATTGAGGCACTACATCATACTCTGAGCGGCAGGGGCTGTAAAAGTGCTCACCACAGAAAGATGTCGTAATTTTCCCCCGCTTCTTGATCCAAACGGAATGGGTTACTTTTGCCGGTATTTGGAGCTTCTTAAGATGAAGGACTTTGGCAAATGGTGGTAGATGATGGCATTTCTGGGTACTTTTCTGCTCGAGGGGATGAAAACGAGTAATGAAATGGACCCATCCATATTTTGCTGACAAAACGGCTGATTTTATGTGGTGCCCCCGCGACCTATGGAACCCCGTTATTATCTCCTAGCTTCTTGTTATTGTAAGATTGGCAAAATCCGCATCAACCATACATTACTGGGCTGGCACAAATTGCTCTGTACGGCCCATCTGAGGGAATATGCAGACCCCTGAAGCAATCACAGAATTGATTCAACCCCAGGTAGTAATTGTTCCCTGTCTGTGTGGATCACAGTTTTTTTTATGTCCCCCCACCAGATTGTCAGAAGACCTCATTGGACATTGCTATTCCATAGCCCCAAAAGTTGCTGTAAATATCAAGTTTTATTGACACCAGTATAACCTTGGCTTATGACTCATTCCTACGGTAGTACTGGACGAATCTACATGTATGATGCTTAGCTGCCAGTCTTTTGTGATAGCTTACACAACAGGTATGAACTCCTTTGATGGCTTTGAACTTCGAATTGTGACTTAGACAGCCCTTTTTCTAGGGTGACTGGATCAACTCTGAAAGCCCCCATTCCACGTTGTATGGCAAAATTAGACACTGCGGAGCCGACGTTATGTGTTATAGCTCTTCTGGGACAGATACCAACCTCGCGGCATGATGTGCCGACTTTCATGTAAAAGTCCTTTAGATATGGCATTGATAAGCTCTGTAGTGGTAGACAGATAGACTGCATGTCTTCACATCTGTGTAACGTCGCCCTTGGGACTTGCTAGTAGTTATCTTGATTGTGAACTTGTAAACATGGCAGCTCTCCCAATTAGAAGTCATGAACAAAAACGGATTAGCATGTCTGAATATTTGAAAGTCGGAATTGATTAACTGTTTGTTTCGGATTTCATTACCAAGATCGGACCAACGTGATAGATGTAGAGAGGATTACTTCATTAAAGGACGTTGTTGAGGGTCAAATGCGATGACAGTGATTTCTGGCCCTGATGTTATATTCAGAAGTCTGTTGATGAGATTTCCTCGCCGACAATTGCGCTTAATTCGTCGCAGACAAGGACTCGCTGCCAGAATCAATATAAGTGTAAGGGCCCCATTTTTCAGGAACCAATCAGGACAATTACAGAAATGCGGAGGATGACAGAAAAAGGACCAAACTTATGCGCCATGCTTAGATGGTTTCAGAACAGCTTTTAAACAATTTCAAACCAAAATCGTGCCGCTTTCGCCTGAAGATTTGCCCGAATCGCTCCGAAAATGGAAGCCTTGCGAGTGACTAATTGTGTCTTTTATCCTGGGGTCAAACACAAATTGATTTCCAGTGATGTGTGCGGGACTAGTTAGATGAACGAAAACCCCTGCTCCGGGGATCGTTAAGTATTTTCGGTCTGACAGCTACAATATTTGCTGTGAGATTCACGCTTGCAGTCACTTAGGCATGTAAACTTGACTCTCCTGGGATTCTTTAACACTTAATGTAGAGGAATGGCAATAGAAATTGAGCAAGTTTCTTGTTTTAGGAGACTGCATATCACTGGAAGAAAGCAGACACCAACTCTTATCCTTTCATATCATACCAGCAAAAAATAGCACAAGCAATGCAGGATGTTGTGACACAAGTAGCGTAATTAGTAACCTAGGGACTGCATATTAAGCAAAAGATGACTTTGTGTTACTTAAGCGTAAAAGAAAGCCGTAATATTCAAATCGGATCCATAATCATAGCTTTTGTCCTCTCTTATCCAGAATGAATAGTCTAAAAAGATATGTTTGTTCTTTCTATTGCAGAGTGGAACTCATTGCCACCAAGTTCAGTAGAGGCTACTCATTAGGTAGCATAAAACAATGCTTACAGCTAGATGTGCAAAGGTTACGTGTGACAGATCGTTCAGCTGTAGTCTGGAGTCCGGCCTTGTTCACTTTAGTCCGCTCCCGGAGGTTGCTTGGCGGGTAGCAACCTTCAGGAGCGGACTACAGTGAACAAGGCTGGACTCCAGGCTAGTTCAGCTGCTGCCATGCTGTACTGCGTGCCTGTTACGCTGAAGAGCTGTTAAATCGGCTACAGATTGAACATGCAAAAGCTGCCATTTTGTTTGTTTGTTTGTTTGTTGTGTGCAGG
>NC_049985.1:5478691-5495722 GCF_000003815.2 Branchiostoma floridae | reverse complement strand
AGCTGTGCTGTGCTGTGCTCCAGTCGGGTTGTAGCCAGCATCTGTCCTTTGATGGAATTGTGCAGCTGGGGATGGACAAAAATTTCGCCGATTCCATCCTCTGTAACCGACAAAAATTGGCATGTAAAGATATTAATTGAACCAAGCTGAGTGTATCAGCAAAATTTTGCCCCTCAAATTATAGGAAATAGCATTTCAGAGGGTCTAGATTTCAAAATTTTCCTGGGGAGCGTGCCCCCAGACCAATTTGGATCGTGGCGCCTTCAACAGGATTTCCATTCAAAATCCAGGGGACAGAAACAAGTTTCAGGCTGGCTAGAACACTGGCTCCAGTAAAAGGGGTATCTCACCGGACTGAGGCACATTGGCAATGTCGTTGCATTCCAAATTGAGTCTGTGTTACTATTGACTTTATGATGGGAATACAGCATATAATTGGAATGTACATGTATCATACAAATCGTACAAGTAGGCCTAAAAAGACAACAAAACACTCAAATGGTGAAAAAAAGATTTGTTTTTTATTAATGTTAACTCATTGAGCGCTCTGTCAAATTGGTTGAACACAGTGCCATGCCAATGTACCTCAACTTTGGTGAGCTACCACCTCAAAGGATAGTTCTTCAATAGGTAGATTTTTCAGGATGCAATGACAACATACATTTGTATATTGATTTAGATTAAGGTGTGGTGATTTCAGTTTCTATTTTTTACTTTCTACACATGACTACAGTCAACACTGCCCAAGAAGACCACTGAGGGGACTGAGAGAATCTGGTCAATGTGGACAGGTGGTCGCTATAGACAAGATTCTTAATTCTTGTGTCAATGTGAAAAATTATACAAGGGACCACCTAAAAATGGTTACATTGGCTAGGATTTTGGGCTGGCTACAACCCTGGGCTAGGTGATCCTTGCGTAGAGATGGTCACTTATACAAGATTGACTGACGTGTATGTTTTTGAAGCTCTTTATCATTGCAGTAATTGCAATGCGTAAGGTGATTCGTCAAAAATAGCTATTTGTGCATGAATTTTCTCCTTTTTTTGCATGGTCCTTTCATGCGCCATATTTGTATTGAGTACTATGGAAAGACACTTGATTGCCATACTGTACAAGTATAGTAATATTGTTACTATCAGGTTATCTGACTACTTTTGCTTCAAATTTAGATCCCTTCAATTAAACCCATTGTGGCAGCTCCACCCTACATCAACTTTCACTCATTTGCTGTAACAAAAAGTATTCCACTTCTGTCGTCTTAAGTTTCATACCATGGATTAATGGGTGGATCTATAAGTAAGACTTCAGGCATTTATTATTACATACAGTCTGACAAAGATGAATATTCCAGCAAACTTTTCGCTTTTCCAAAGTCGTCAATCGAAACCACGGCAGTTTCTCATTGGAGAAGAAAGGGTTGACAATGAGCCAACAAGTCTGCAATATACGAGGATTACTTCGATCCCTCGCAAGAAAAATATTTCCCAGCCCCAAAATTGTCAGCGTGACAAATGCGCCCAGGTTAGGATATGAAATTAAACATGTTACCACTGATCCGCCTGTCAAATTAAAGAGTACAACACAGAAGGAAAGTTGAAGAGATCAACATATTTCTGCCAGTAGTGAGGGATGTGCTGCCATTGTTCCTTCAATAACCGGGATATTCCCCACCAGGCCGTTTGTCACCATCGTGATGACATGGTATTAGCGATATTTCACCCACTCAAGGAAGGAAGAGAAAGAGCCAGACGAAGTTTAGATTGGTAAAAAATCGTGGGCAAAAGTTTCGGTGGCATTTTGAAAATTGCTGGGTTCTCCAACATAATGACTGTTTTTTGTACTACCAGTTTTGTATGACGGATAACTGTCATAGACTTTTCAAGGTAAAGTCCTTCAACTTTTCAATCCTCAGGAGAGAACCAATCATTACTGAAAGGAAAATTCCTGATATCAAATTGTTCTATTTTTTAAAAAGTTAGTCTTTGGAATTCAAGTGAGGTGTAGTTTGGGTGTGTTTCATTAAATTCATCTTATCAAAGACTATGCTATGAACTACTGTAAACCTTGAAATGTGATTTTATTTTTGCAGTGCCCTCTTCACCAGAAATTCACACTGCAAATATACATTTCCAGTGTATTTACTACAGTACTAGTAGAGGATTGTTTAAACCACAAATGCCACGAAAACCTCAATCCCTCACTACAAAATTAGGTCCCTGCAAATATAGATGAATGTACAGTATTTCACTGGTTTTGGACCACAATCACATTATGGTCTATAGCAAACAATTAAGTGGAAAGATTACGTTCCTATGCGGGCACCCTTTTTATGTGTTCCAGAAATGGGAGTTAAGTAATAGTGTATCAGGACTCTTCGCCTGTTTACATATATGACCATGCCATAAGGCTTGTACCATATGGAAAATTTATTACCAGGGAAACTCTTTATGGCCCATCGTTGGTGATTCCTCATGACAAAGATATGAGCTACGTCAATCTGGATATAGCGGAGATGCTACCCTGTCACAAGCTGCCTCGTGGCAGTCCGGAATATATTGCCGCCGATAGGGCCCTAATTTTTCACCGGAGGTTATATATCATAGTACCAGAAACTGTGGGATGATTCGGCAACAAAGTTTGTGCAAGAAGTTGGTCCAAAGCGAGCGAGCATCCGCCCGCAACATGATTCTCTTTGTCCGTAACCCCTCACACACAACCTTCACCCCAATTCAGCTCAGATTATCTGAGAAATCGTTAGATTTATGCGTGGGATTAAGCCGGGCATGTTGCTACAGTAAATCTAAAGGCCTGGTCGCGCCCTCTCAGTCGTTGACTTTGCGCGGGGGTGGTGTCTGTGCTGCGTGGCTGACCTTGACTCTGACCTTGAGACTCTCCCATTGTTTGCTGGGAAGTAGACATGACATTGTGTTGACAATGCCCAACACGATAACAGATGTGCGAGCCTTCGCACCAAACCAAGAACAGGAAGTTGTAGATTAGTTTTCTTATCACTTCGATAGGCAAGACTTTTGTCTTCATGCTTGGGATCTTGTTGGATTGCTTAGCTGTAAGTCAATGTATGATTTGAGAGACTCGTTATACAAACAACAAGAATGTCAATCAAAGACTAAACTGTAGTTGTTGTTTTTTGTACAATCCTACATGTAGCTCTACTTTACTTTTATTTGTTCCTGTTGCAGAATATAAATGAATGATTTAATCAAAGATAAGGGAAACATTCCATAATGGTTTATCTTGAAATATACATGAATGTATTGCATCAATTTTGAAAGTGCAATTCTATATATCATGCCATTGCTAAATATGATTATCATAGATATATTTGATCTGAGCACAGTTATAGGATTTTGACAAATGGAAATGACTTTTAAAACACCACTGCAATTTCGTTATACAAGTAAAGTGCTTGACGACTGTAGACATTGTAACAAGAATGCATTGATGACATTTATGATAATGGAGTTATAATTCCAGTATATATTGTGCAAATTTGTTAATATGTGTACTGTGATGATATGCAGTGCTTCTGATGAAAGTGGTAAATGCAGATTTGAGTGATTTATCGTCATTACGGAGGCAAATGTACCTAATGTGTTTGCTCAGGAAAGCAGTAATCAAGGCTCAATCCAATCCCTCAGATTATGAGATTTCAGGCTTTCTACAGAATAAAGTATGTGGATCAGAGGAGAGGTGTTTGTGTGTGTGTGTGTTGATGATTCATAATGACATCACGGTATTGTATGAAGAGATGAGATCATCTATTTGATATGTATTTACATTATATAGTATAAGCAGGAAATATAGATGGTGACAGTTTAACACCATACATAGTGCCAAAGCTAGAAATATCACCACTTTGTCATCAGGATTTCATAACAATTATGATAAGAGGGGGAGGTTCAAAGGCTGGGTTAAGGTTTGACAACTGTACATGGTTTCACACACTGAAAGACCTACTCTGTAGTGCTACAGAAATGTCCCCGTTCTAGCTTCACATTTTCAGTTGTTGGGGTTTTGCTTTGTTGAGAGTAGTATTTATTCCTTTTCACCCATTAGACCACTTGTGGTCATTTGTGTATTTAGCCCATAAACATGCAATAAAGATTATCATTTGTTGACAGTAGCAAAAATCTGCTAGTTTCTTATTATAGAGAAAGTAGCAAACCATTTATTCATAGATAGATATAACCATCCTCCTAACGCCCGGTCCCCAACAGTTTTGACACGACTGTGGTCCCTCTGCGTAGGAGAATGGATATAACTAGGTTTGCTATTTTGCATATCTAACTAAATGGTTTGCTACTTTCTCTATAAAAAGTATAAGAAACTTCCAGTTAGCTCCGGGCCGTGAGACATTTAAAAAAAACGGTACAAAGTAGAAGGCCCGATAAAAAAAACAGCCGGAGCCTAACATCTGCTTGGAGAGTAGTTAGGTTGCAGTTACATCATTCCCAGTGATACATGACAACCCACTCTGTAATATTGCTTTAATGTACGCTCACGAAGCAACTGCAGGCTTCTGATAACCGACGCTAGTCAGTCACACTCCGTCCATTTTCTGTCCCTCCCTTCTACTGAACCGCGCCAGATACACCTCTAACAAATTTGTCTTCGCTCCTTAATATCGCGCCAAATGTTCAACAACAGCCTCTCATTTGTACTTCTGACCCTCTGTGATAAAATCCGCCGCTATTAAATGCACCAACTCATGATACACGTACATGGTATCACGGTCCTACAAACATACGTGTTGGGATTAGGCCGAGGTAAGGTAGTACTATGTTTACGATTACGGTAGTGGAAACATAGAGTAGGCAGTAGGTGACCATTCTTGCACGTCCTTCAGATCAAAAATTGTAAGCCCCTTTCCAGCGCGGTCGACTCTTCTAAAAGGCTGGAGTCGGCAGGTACTAGGGCTAACGTCACATTTCCAAATCGGGGTCTGTGAAAACGAAAAATAGAAATGTGGACGTAAAAATATACACAAATAATGCCCACGACTATTCTCTTTACGTGTTGTGTAATTAATTATGTGTCTTGTATATCAGACTTTTCGTTCCCGAAGGCTGCCCGACCGGGCCCCGGTCTGGGAATGTGACGTAGGTCCGGTAACCAGAAACACATCATCCTTTTTCATGCCCTTACCAGACGAATATGTTCCCATGTATTTTACCGTAATTAAAGTTTGCTGAGGAGAGCTATATAGCCAGACCGGCTATTGGAAAAGGTGGGTAATTTGGCAGCATATTCTTGATACGTGGTTTTTGACATCCCGGCCGAGACGCAATTTCCCCGGCGCTAATAAGAGGCGAGACGGGCGTCATCCGTCAACATAAATGGACCACAGGAGAAACGTGCAGGGCTAATCACATCAGTCTCCTCACAAACATCGTGTGGAGAAATCGGCAGGGTGTTCGATTAATAAACCACAGGTTCTGGGTTCGAATCCGCTGATGTGCCACCGATCTTGTGCCCTTGGGAAAGGCACTATTTTCCTCACTTTACTCAGGTAAAAATGAGTACCTAGCTTCCGTTAACGTCGTTCTTAGGATAGGACGTTAAATGGAGGTCCCGTGTTTGAGGAGAGTCGCGCATCGACCACGTCAAAGAACCCACCACACTTATCGAAAAGATTAGGGGTCTTTTCCGGTGTGAATGGATTAAATAAATCTGTCCTTAGTTGCAGATTGTACTAATCAGTACAAACATAGTGTGTTACGCCTTAAGGCGGTTTACCGTGTATGCAAAACAAATTTAAAAAAAAAAAAACTAAAAAAGCACCACAGCTTACGTCGTTACATGCATGAGAAGTCAACCGTCCTTTGATTTAATTTAGTGCTCATCTTTCCTTACTTTTTATAACCGTATAACGTATATATCTGTTTCGTTCTGGTAAAATGCCAAACTCGTGCAATGCTACCTATTCTCAGTTTTGGCGTGGGCTGGCGAAAAGGTCACAGATTGACTGGTGGGCGAAATGACATGTTTTATTTGAAATATCTTTCAGATTAGCTCCACTCTTTTAGACAACTCATCTAAACGTCATCCAAGTGAAATTCTAGTCATTCATAACAAACAGAAGGTCGTCGTTTCTTCATAGCGAACATTTTTGGGGTTGCAGTCATGTGTTTTTCCAGACCTTGATTCGATAAAACATTTACAAAGCTGGACCCTTGGCTCTGAATATAAAGTAGCCGTCTCACATATGCCTTAAGTGGCCGATGGATCAAGTAGATCATTTCTAATTAAAACCGTGGAAAGAACATTCCTCGGAGACCCATTAGGTTAGAGACTGTCTCTGTCCTTAGTGCTGAAATGACAGTCCACAACTCGTGTTTCATGAATAACAGTGGACAGAAGTGGTTATTTTGTGTTACAGTAGCAAAATTCAGTCTCTATCAGACTACGCTGACTACGCTGGCTATTATAGGGGGGGATAATCTGCTAGGAGAGTTTTGCTACCAAAGTAGTTGGTCGGCCGCGCAGGAGGGGAAGTATGAACCTTAGCGTGGACGAACTCCCCTACTGGCCAGTTTCCCCGATTTTTGTCGGAATTCTACAAATCCCAGCACCCCCGTAGGAAGGCCTGATGGAGGCTACGCAAAATTGACGATTGTTGAGAATGGAAAGGATCATTACTAATGAAATGATTTATCTTCATTCCTTTTCAGTATTTCTTTTGTGCCTGTATCTATCTCTATATAGCCGGTATAACCTTTCTTCGGCTTAGCAGCTTTCCAGCCACACGGCGCGGCAGCAGCTGGTTAGATTACACTGAACGACCTTTCACATCTAACCTTTGCACATCTAGCTGCAATTAAGTGTTGTTTAAAGCTAAAGCTATCTAATGAGGATGCTCCTACTGTGTTTGATGGTGCACTCCACGATAGTGTTAGGAAGTACGAATATTTGAACACATCAATCCTTGGTTGATACAAGGAGCTCCTTGATAACTTTGGTACTTGATATCATAATGGTAGTGGACAGACGTTATCCTTGAGCTATCAACGGCAGTAAAAACGTCTAGATTCGAGACTCCGCTTTCTTTGTGACAATCTCTAAGTGGGTACCCCTAATGACCTGACATTGCTGTGTGAGTATAGATATTAGTCATCTTGGCTCTCAACTCCAACACCATTGAACCACACTTCCAATTCTGCAAAGATCCTCTTACACCACATCAGCCTTATATGCTGCCACTCTGCAATATTAACATGATTGCTGGCTCACATGAAGGAAGATAAACAAGCAAACAAACAAATACACCAGTAAATTACAACAGCCGCGCTTATCTGCATGCTCGAACAGTGCGATACTTTCACATTTCACATCTATGAGGATAGGCGCTCAAAAACTGGCACACCCCTGTTTACAGTTGTGAAAGACATTTCCCTGCAGTCCCTTGGTAATTTTAGCCGCAAATCGTGCGGAGAAAATGTCGTTTGTCAAATCTGACGTTTATAGGACACAAACCATTAAAAATGTGTGCGCGCCGCGTATCAGCAACCACACCATCGTTAACCTCACATCCTCCGTCCCTAGCCAGTCAGCAATCCCCTAGATCCAGGAGTTATGCAATCAGGCCTTCCCTGTGACCCCAGAATGTCCTAAATGGCGGTAATGGTGTCTAGAAAGCCATAACCTTCCGTTTTAGGCGCCACATTTTTGGACACTTTTCCACAATCGAAAAACAGCAGACAAAATACATGCATAGCAGATTGGCATACACGGACTCACTGCAACACAAGCAGTTGCGCATTGCTTAGTAGATTGTGTATTTATTGTCCCAAAAATTTATAAAACATACAAAATTTGACTTGCTACGTTTTCCCAACCATCTACATGTAGTACAGCTAAACAGCTAACTGTGTTTTGGGAAAAGCACCGCGCATTCATATACACTGGCCTTGACAATCATCACAGTTTGATTCTACCCGCTCTATAGTTGAAACATTCCTTTATTTGCGCCTATTTGACAACGTCTGCAGTTTACAGTGCTAAACTGTGGATTTGATATCGGAAAACAGGCGACAATCACCATCGATGCAGCCAATACGTAATTCATGGCCGCCCCGTGAATTTTTGAACGCCTGTGCGTACGCCGTGGACATACGGTGCCGGGCCCAGGGGCCATTT
This sequence comes from Branchiostoma floridae, assembly GCF_000003815.2. Lineage (NCBI taxonomy): Eukaryota > Metazoa > Chordata > Leptocardii > Amphioxiformes > Branchiostomatidae > Branchiostoma > Branchiostoma floridae. Next base: position 5,487,562 of record NC_049985.1, on the reverse strand, counting down.
AACGCGTTATTTATTACAAGCATTGATCGAACGACTTTTTACACAAATTTGAAGTGGAGTCTTCTCAGTATTTGCCGCCAAATGTTGGCGGTTGGTCCAATCTTTCTGTGGTATATCAATACAGTCGCTTTGATGTCTTCCATGCGGACGCCGTGTCGTGGATGGAGTAGCTTTTTGAAGTTTCACTCTCAAAGAAAGTGCCGGACTCGCTCAGTTATATTTTATTATTCGTAGCCTACAGAACACACAAGTGCTAGTCTCTAATCAGATTTAAGGATCCGGCCTAGACTCAAGCCAGTTAATTGCACAACGGATTGACGCTCACTTCTGTTAACTGTACGGGGTACTGCATTATTGCACCAGACGGAGAATTGCACGAAATACGCTGGCAAATAGGCTGTGCAGTGGATTCCCAGTGCTAGTGCACTCTAATGCATCCCAGGTACTTGTGTGCTGATTCTTGTGGACGTACTGAATATTTTTGACATGCTCAAAACTTTCGAGGTGCTTTTTATTTCTTTATCTATTTCACACACAAATCCACGTGAGCAGGAGGCCACAGACCTCCTGAATTGAGTGCGATTTGTTACAAATGGTCTCAATAAAAACATGGCATAGACATACAAATGCAGGTTACAAACGATCAGTAAGTGAACAACCGGAAGGCCAGTACGAGACCCAGTAACATTACTGAGCAGTAGAGTAATTGAAGTGGAAGTGGATTCAAAGTGCATGCAGTTCGATATTTCTCCACTCCAAATTCACCTCGAAAGTGTTCACACCGGGAGTCTATACGAGTTGACAAAGTTTCTTGGCTGGTTTTGAACTTCCTTTTCCTTTTCGGTACTCGTCAAAATCTATAGTGCCCGCAAGTCACATCAAGCTCTTAACATAGTCGATACGAATGAATGAATGGTTTGTCGTCATATCGAGCGATATACAGCAACATACGGTGGCAGGCCGCATATACTCTGGGTCATCAGGGTTGAGACAATTATGGTCTATAACTGAGGACTGCTACTTTTCTAAGTGTGGGAAAGCGGTTTGTACATTATCATTAAGATTGTGGTTACTTAAAAACTAGAATAACGTGTTTGCGTGTACGCATGTGCTTTTTACTTCAAAATGATTCTTACAAATCGCCATCCCGACCAGAGTTACCACTGTATAGGCTAACTTAACACGTTCCTTATTACACTACAATCATTGTTCATTTCAGTTTCCGTTATTAACTGTGGTAATGTTATAGATAGATTGAAGAACAATCGCACAGGCTGAAAATACAGATACAGCGCCGTACACAATTTTCAATAGTTCAGCGTTGAGTAGCCTGGCTAAATCATACTTCTCCTGACTTTCCACTGGCCAGGTCTCGGGTAGGACACCAAATCAGCCCTGTCATTTTAGCAATCAAGAGATTGTGTCACCGGAAAGGGAACGAAATCGTCCCACCAAATAAACCATCCATGAGTGTGGCTAATAAGTTTGGTTACCACGGGATCCCGGTCAAATACTTCTGCCTGTCACGTTTCTTATCGTTGTTTTTCATCAAAACGCAGGAAGGGAATTACCAAAACACGGTTAGCGTCTGGACAAAACATGTCCATCACCCGACGGTGTTTTCGGAAGTGGCACGACAGTCCAATACAAACAGCCGGTCCTTTCACACGCAAGGACGTCTCCTAACCACACACACACAATCACACACGGGTCGGCCATGTCGCATTAGTCACTCCTTGGCATGATATGTTAGCTGATAACCCGACTGACCTGTGTTTGGACTTGGAGTTCAAGAACCACATGTTGAAAAGTACAACTAACTAACGGGTGGCCACATTCGTCGACGTACGATTATAATACCGTTGAATCGGATTTTTTCCAGAACAAACCACCCACAAAGAACTAAAATTGTTTTTAGACAGCTTAAAGACAGTTGAATTTCTGAAGACACATCCACGACTATTCAAAGAAAGCGATCGCACAATGATCGCACGATGATCGTACGCCCTGACACAGATGGAATCTTCAGAAGTAAAAATTGCAACTTTTTTCGCGTTCTTGAAAAAAGTGCAGACGGTTTGGTCTTCCTGTTGTACAATACGCATAGTTTTTCACCACAAAGAAATTATCAACGTACCATGGCTTAAGCTATCGAATAAGTTCTCTATCGGCAATAAAATTCCCTTCCTTTTCACATATCGCTGTTACTGTGTATCTGAGTTGGCTCCATATTGTGTAATAGATTGTAAAGCTGGCCGGTTATTATAGAAGTATACGTATACGAACTCGCGAACTCTTTTCAGAATATTTTTGAACTCTTTTTTTTTCCAGATTAAACTTGAAGCTGTACTTTTTTGTGCACAAAATCATGTCCTAGTCGGCGTTAGGACTGACCGAGCACATATTAAACATACTAACGGTGTTGCTGAAAGCCAAAGCTCCCCTCTTCCTAGCTCTCAAACTGAGTTTCCAAGTTCAAGGTCACAACTAACGTCTGTAGAAAGTGGAAACCTCTTCTGTTGAGACAACAATGTCTGTAGACTATTTCTGTACGGAGATACCATCTTGGCAAGGTGGCACGTGTTGAGCACACAAAGTTGTTCAGCTACTCTCAAGTATCGAAGAGCCTCACAAAGCAGGCCCTTGGCGCTCTCTTTCATGTCCACTGACTGTGTGCTTTGTATTATCCCACGTGTGAAGCTGGTGGTATATACCTTAGCATCCAAAAGTCCACCATACATCAAAAGACTAGCGAATTGAAAAGCCCTATGCTATGGCGTTAGTGCATTTTTGCTGGAGAGTTACTACTGTTATATTTGCTCTGAAAGCAAACGCAGGTGCGGCATCCGCAAGGTTTTACGTTCAACACTGATTTGCTGAAGTGGGTGTTGACACACTTGTGGGAGCCACTGAGGTGTTCAACTGACATATACATCTGAAAAACGATTCTATCTGACCCATGTTCACGGACACAACAGGAAAGTGTTTTTCATATTTTCATACGTTGAGCAGACAAGCCCGTGAAACATCATCGCTATCGGTGCAGTCCCATTTGTCATAGGTCCTCGTGTGATTTTAATGTCGCAGAATTTTCAAGCAGGCTGTGATCAAAACCAACCACCAACAAGAATTGCCACAAAGAGAAGCTGACTTTTATGTGTCCGACTATCCCACGATTGGCCTCAGTTTGCGATCGTTCGATATATATGACCCAAAGACAGGACCCGAGTCTCTCACTGGTCTAAATCTCACTACCCTATTTAATCATCGTTTGAAATTATTTTTCACCCTATATGGTCATGGAATTGTGATGGTTTCTAACTGGACACGGAATTTCATCTGTATTGGTAATACCCCCCTCAAATTAGGCGAAAATCGATCGGACGACGAGCTCTAAATTACGAGGAGGCATGACCCTGCTGCCGACGAAGAAATGGCAGAGTTCCCCCTTCCCGTCAGGGTCATACCTCCTCGTAATGTCATACGAAACGTGAATTGTACCAAAGCTATACTTTAATATAAATACTAAACTACAAATTTTGTATGAATGGACCGTCCTACCGCTACATCTGGGTCGTTATGCTGTAGCCACGTGACTGCAGCAACGTATCATAAGTACCAGATAACCTGTGGCGCCCCCGTCTCTGTTCAGAGTAGTTGTCCTATTCCGAGGTTATTTATTCCACACAAACAGTACACACACCAGACCGTTGTTTATGGCTCCTGTGCAGTATTTGTTTTTAATCTATACATGATAACAACCATGACAAGATGCATACATACATGTTCCACTAAGTCTACTTTGCTGCTAGAGGTCTGACAGAGGAGCTCGTATCCTAACGCATCACAAGGATTTTTCCTTTCTGTTCTTCCATTTGTCAAATAATTCATCATTGTGTTCCTCTGGAATCTTATGTCACAAACTGCATTCTTGAAAAGTATGGATGCTTGCTTGAAGAGAGTAACGTTGACCAAAAAACGTGTAAAGCTCTTGCGTAGTGGTTCGGAGATCCAGAGACAAAATAAACATGCATTTTGCTGTCTACGTCGGAAGATTCAGGGCTGTTACAGCTCAAATCATTAGCGGAATACAACAGAAAATGCATTTGGACAATACTTGTAACAACAAAATCATTCTGGAGAACATTGTTTAAATCCATATCGACATTCTATCAAATTTCCTCACTCCGTTTTGTGGTCGGAACCAAACAAAAGGAATCCTTACATAATTCGGCGGTATCTCATCATCTAACTATTCCTCTAACAGTTACAAGAACAGAGTCCTCATTTCATCAAAGCTAGCTCCTACCTTCTATTCCTAGACATTTGGCTACGAGAAGGGCGAAAATAAAGGTACGAGCTTTAGTGAAGGCTGACAGAAAAGCCAGGTCATGAAAATGGTTTTCTAAACAGTCAGCGCAACAATCTTCAATTACATTTACAATGTCCAGCACATAAGGTAATGAAAGGCTCTGAGAAATATGCACAAAGTGTATCTCTATACTAAGAATACTCATTTGTTCTCAATGCTTTTTGTAACACTTAAACACAAGTGACCTTGAACAATGTAACAGAGTACAAATACAAAGATTGTGGATAAAAAAGCTGGAAGTAAGTATATGTGGTCAATAATCCTTTTCCTGCTATGCTCTGAGCGGATGAGGTAATGCATATTACAGAAGAGCAGCACTGAACATAATGTAACCTTCTGACAATCTCAAGAACAGCCTTCCCTTCCACTAAACTAAAACGTCCTCACTGTATTCTATTTAGTCGTGTGTCTAACATTTGGTTTGCTGATGATTCCCTCCTGTTTGAAACAGCCAACATTTCCCTAAAGTACAAATTTCCACTTTTTTGTTCCTTACATGTCGACGACCACATTTTCTCTGACTGCACTACTGATCGTATACACGAAACCACCCACGACCACAAACTGCTGCATAAATACAACAAAATTTCTTCTCATTGTTTTACGTATCGCACAGACTATAGTTTCCCGGAAGACATCAACAAAGCACGTGAACAACAAGTATCTCAGCTCTCCTGCAAAAATTGTTCTCAATATTTATGGCATATACTGCCAGCTGAAATTTCAATTACATTTATTGACAAGATTCGTTTGCATTCACGGCGCCTGTATAAGAATTTCAAATAGCGGTGGAATCAATAAGAAAGGGGGGAATTCTCGCTAATTCTCAATTCAGGCTCTTCAGCGAATTGTTGAACGTTATATATATGCAGAACTTGTGCAATTTTGATCACTTCAAGTAAGTGTAGTTAGTCACGACGGCGAAGCCACAGCCGGCATGTTTGTCTGCGTTTGTTCTGTCCTGTGGGGTTTGACGGGTGGGATGCTGATCAACATTTCTGCGTTGTTACCGGGTGGGACATTGCCTCGGGTGGAGTAGAGTCTTACGCGGGTGTCACAGACCGACGCGGCGGCTGAAGGCTTGCATCGTGACTGGCAGGACTACGTAGAAATTGTGCGGTGGGTGGTGGGGAGGGGGGCGGTGTCATGACACGGAGGAGATGGGGTTGTGCGGAGAGCCCATCTGGGTCAGGACTCTGTCCAGCCACTGCAGGGGGCCGTGCAGGTGGATCTCGATCCAGCAGGGCGTGCTGGTCACGTCCTGGCGGTGGTACTCCGCTCCCCAGCCCTGGGGGGAGGGGAAAATGGTCAAAGGTCAGTCAAACACAGAAGGAAAATGTACAGACTGTACATGATGTATACATGGCCCCTTTCTGTCAGTATTCTATAGTGTCTGTCAGTCAAAGACAGAAGGAAAGTGTCTGGACTGTAACTCAAAAACAGAAGGAAAATGTCCCAACTCTACATGATGTATATATGGTCCCCTTCCATCAGTACTCTGTCACTCAAAGATACAAAAAAAAAGAAAATGTCCGGACTGTACATGATGTATATATTTTCTCAGACAATGACTGAATTAGGTCCAGATCCAGACCTGTATCTGAACTGTACCTGTCCCTGAATTTTCTGTAGTGGTACCCACCCCTTGTCATTACATTGAAAAGACTTTAAGAACATAAATCAGAAACCAAATTCAAAGACAAACTGTCACAAACTGTCCCATAGATCCTGTTACTACTCAAAACACGTGGCTTCATCTGATTTACAAAATCTCCACTATATTTCGATTAGCAAATGTGCTGAATCTTTTCCCACCTTGACAAAGCTCATCCTGATGGTGCACATCTTGGTCAGCTCGTAGACTGCCTCGAACCCGTGGTTCACCGACTGGGACAACAGCTGAGCAAACTCCTGGTTGTTGAAGATCTTCAGACTGCAGCCTGGCGGAATCTGGAAGGGTTAGGGGACAGGGAGGGGTTAGGAACTGTGTAGTTATGATCTTTGCTGCATGACTGCCCACCAACATAGCCTGAACCAAATGCTGTTAACATTTGATCCACTAAACCACGGTGCTGTATATTCATTCAAGTTTGCAGCACTGTGCAAATCAACTCGTGACATCATTGACTCATCGTTCTAAAAAAAGTTTGTGGCCAAAACTTCACTGTATAAAGCTGCAATATGATAAAATGTAAGCCATAAATTGTAAGAAAACATTGGAAAACCATGTTGTGTGTGTTCATTCCTTTGTTCAACTTCTTAGATTTCATACTGAAGGCAATCTAGCATCAGTTACGGTGTGTCTTGAGGATGTCATTAAATGATAAAAACACTGCGAAAAAAAGGTGAATACTTCAAAATTCGCAGCACCCCACTATGTTCCATATTCCCACAGTCAGAACAAACATTGCCTACAATTTCAAATCTTACAGTCCAGAGGAAACCACAAAGTAAGTCTATCTGTCTGCGTAGCCTGTGATGTATACGGAGTACAAGTCCTTCACCCTAGAAGGACAATCTGGCCATCAATACTCCTGAAGCTAACATGTATCAGTAGCTGGAGTCTAGATTTTCTCTTTGGTTGTGGAACTGTATCTAAAGTGGCTATGACAACAAAGGCAGAGTTGTTCTCTCCATCTCCATCGGAAGCCATAACCACTGTATCAGCAGGGACATCAACTCTTGGCTAATCCTCTCCGTATTTCACGCGGATCAAACGGGGTTCAAACCTGCCAGTTTGGGATCAGATAAGCTCCGTTTTCATCCCAATCGTGCGATCTGAAGGCTGTCAAGGTCAGGGAGATGATGTGGCGACCAGCCAGGATCAATACCTGTCAACTAGCCACTCTCCCCGCCGGGTTATGGGCTGTTTATTGCCCTGTGGTGTCGCCGTTTAATTCCCGTTAACTCCTCCTCCCGGCCGCAGCTTCCAGGGTGTACGATAAGAATTTACGGTTTGCCGTGCAATCCTGACGAAAACGCATCGATTTTCTCATCAGTCTGCTGGAAAATGGCTTACATGGAGGTAAGACCTGAGACGAGATAAAATTTTACGACCCTCCGATGGAACTTTACGAGGAATCGGGGGGATGACAGCCAGCAGATAGAGCCATCCGCGCAGGCCTAACTAGGCCATACCTCATACCTCCTGTCAGTAAGTATTGATCACAATGTCGGAATCAATACATTGGGTACTTCTTCCCCCACCAGACAGACTGACAACCCCGGCAGGTCTTGATAATGTACGAATTGATGGGCTGTATTAGCAGTGAAAAGTCTGTGATAGCAATACACCATGCCTATTATCATCTGGTGAGGGATTATACCAGAATATAGTGCATTTGCTACTGCTGTTGCATGCAATCTTTGGTGGTATAAATCAAACGTTTATGGCTTTCGAGCAAACTCTTGAACTTTTTCTTCATTGATGTTGTATCTATACAAACCCAAAAATATTGAAAAATGGATACTACTAATTCTGCAGAATGCCAAAGCCAATTCCACAGTTAAAGAAGTGTTTATATTTAAAGAAGTGTTAATACTATGTTCTGTGTGTTCAGTCCTTTGCTCAACCTTCCTGACTACTACTTAGATTTCATAATGAAGGTATCACTTTTTTTTCTTCCCATGCTCGAATCAGTTCTGGGGTTACCAGAGAATGTGATCCATATAATCATGAACCAACATGGTCTCAGAAAACAATAAAGACATGAAGAGTGGCACAATCAGCAAGGTGTTTGATTCATGGCACGGAGGTTCTGGGTTCGGACCCGTTGATGTGCCACAGATGTTGTGCCCTTGGGAAAGGCACTTGACACGACTTTCCTCACTTCACTCAGGTGAAAAATGAGTACCTAGCTTCGGTTAGGCCTGACCTTCAGATAGGACATTGAATGGAAGTCCTGTGTTTGAGGAGAGCCAAACCCCAACACATAAAAGAACCTATCGCACTTATACTATTATAGACAAGAGTAGGGGTCCTTCCAGGCGTGAGTGTATCAAATAAATCTATTTGGAAATGCAGCTTGTACTGTTCAGTACAAACCTGGTGTGTTACGCTATAAAGCAGTTTACCGGTTATGCAAAACAAACAAAACAAAAACAAAGAGTTGCCCACCTTGCATACAGTGGTGGGGTGGAATCCGTGGTGGTGGTTGCAGTTCCTACTCTGGACAAAGATGGCGCTGTCACTTAGGCACTCGGCGTAAACCTCTCCCCCGACGTAGTATAGGTGCACGCCTGAAATGTGGTAAACATGGTAGAAATCGTCAGTTGTATCTATCATGGAAGAACTGGGAAGAACCATCTACAGAATTTAATTGCATAGCTTATAGTTTTTGTAGCAAATCACAACAATGATCCCACACAACAACAAGTATCCTATGTAACAAAGTGCCCTACAAAGCAAAGTGAACTACTAGTATACAAGTGACACTATACCAAGTGTAGCAACGTGTTATGCACAACAACATGCCCTATGCAGCCAAGTGTTATATACA
>NC_049985.1:5438384-5477544 GCF_000003815.2 Branchiostoma floridae | reverse complement strand
CGGGTTGTACGTCCCCGCCTGGGTAAGGAAAGCAGAACATTCTCTTACCGCTGATTCAAACACTGCCCTTTCATCACTTACATCGACAGTCATGCTTATTGGTTACCATTACTCATGCCACAATGTATGATTGAATGTAATTAATTGGATTACTTCGAATGCTTACAGCAGAACTACATTAGAGACTAGAAAGCGGATATATTTTTCCAAAAGGAAAGAGCGAGAGCAACAGCTGCGGATGATTTTCATGTATTTGATCACCCAATCAAGTCAGAGATTGCCCCTTCGGTAACCTGTAAACATTCAGATGCAGAAAATGGATCATCAGAATCACGTCACACGCACACACGCTCACGCCCGGAGCCTCTACTGGGCACGATACGAGCCATGTCTACAGGAGAGGGCCACACGAGGGGGACGTGGAAAACTGGAAGGATGAGGATTGATTGAGTGGTAAAAACAAGCGATCCAGAGAGTCGTAGGTAGTAATCGTGAGAGAATGCCTGGGTGTGGGAGGAGGGGGGGTCACACAACATTCCATAAATCGTCATGCCACGTTATGCACGGTACACACAACCCAGGCAGTACCAGGCATGAGTATAAAGCTACCCAGAAGACAAAGGAGAAGCACCGTACATTCAAGGAGAATAGTCCTCAACTCGGGCGGTGGTCTTGAAGACAAGGCGGCTATGTTTAGCCCATGTTCTATAAACAATGAGAAGTCATTATAGCTTACCACACATCGACACAAGATCAAGGGGACACTGGGAAAAGTTCTTCAACTAACACAAACTTCTGTCTTTTTCAAATGGCAATACATCTGGAAAAGTACACTTCCAGAATACAGAAATGGAATATAAATGTATATCTTGAAAGTCAGATAGTTTAGACAAATTGGTGTTTGATGATTTCTTTTGACTAAAGCATTCCCTCAAATAAAAGGCTTCCCAGTGTACCCCTTTCAAGCTTGCTCTAAATATTCTTCTTTCCCTGAAATTTGGATGCTATATACATTCTATTCGTCTGTTTCTTCAACTGCTGGCAAAACCTATTATATGCTTTATAACACCATACAATTTTCAAGGCAACAGACCATAACAGTGAATAAATGCAGTCCATGTAAGCACGAATACAGAGTCATCTTCAGATCAACACATGCCTGCTATCGATACTACTTATCGCATGTAAGTAACTCTTCTGACAGCATACAAAACACGTAATTTTCTTTCAATCATTTATTTTGAACAATGCACTGTCATCTTAAACTTTGAGCAATAAAACCCACACGAAAAACAGGACAGACCTGCATGCCGTCGCCATACTCGATAATAACATCGGTTTTGACAGGCATTCATAAGTTGTGGTACAAGGAAAGTGAAGGAAGGTGGTAACAGGAGGAGCGGTACTTACTGACGGCGGTGGGCACGTTGGGCACGGCGGGTGAGCCCAGACTGCTGGCGGGGGACAGCTGGCTGGAAGTGTCCATCTGCTCCTCGTTGTTCCGGTTCTGGTCTTCGCCAGGCGGCATGTACGCTGGCGGGGGCGTGTCTGCTGTGGACAGGACGAGACAGCGACAGTTTACACACAATCTTTAGGTTAGCCTGATTAAATCTCGCTTATAGCAGCATGCTCAAAATCCAGGGATGGGCCAGTTACAACCTGGACAGCAGAGTTTGTGTACCAAGTAGCTACCAAAAATGTCCGTCTTTTTCTTAAGCCAAAGAAAGAGAAAATCCAGACATATCTGATCACTTCACAATATCATCAGTAAGCAACTGCCCACTGCTCACTAGGTTAGTAAAAGAGGATGAAGCGGTTATTTAAGAGCTGTGTTTGTTTAGATCAAGGCGTCTCCAGATTCACATGTTTTTCTGTCCCACTCATTGTTTGGAAGTCCATGTTGTTAATTTTTCTTGTTATATGATTTCAAGCTGACAAAAATACATTTACACCAATTTCATGTCCCTTCAGATTTTTGGGACGAATGGGATAAAATTTGCATCCGTCCCAACACATAAATTTCTGTGCCAGGATGGAAAGATGCATCCTGAAGACAGCCCTCGTCTAACTCAAGTGAAGTGTAGAGAGAAAGAGGAGAGTGTAGTTACCCGGTTGGTTACCTGGCTGCATACTGTAGGGACTGCTGGGGCCGGAGCTGGCCGGCGAGTGGAGCCCGGGCGAGTGGGGTGACTGCATCCCTGGACTGTTCTGGAACGACTGTGGAAACGTGGCATTGTGGGGCATGGGAGGCTCGGGAACGTTGTGGTACGGTAGGAGCGTCTGCGACGGGACGAATTCGCTGTGGCGGGGTACTAACACGGGTGGTAGCACTGTGGAAAAAGAGCATGTTGGTTAATTTCCCACATTAATAATAAGTTTACTGCAGGTAAAATGACAGATTCAAACATTGTAAAAACCAAGTGTCTACTCTAGTCTGAAAGCTAACTGTTGACGGACTGATGTTGTAATTCAAGTCTTTAGTTTGTTTCTATAGTATTTCTGTATCTATGTTCTGTACATCTAGGGCTTTTTATCATCAGCATACTACTTGTAGTACCTGTAAAATTGCTTCGAAATAAATTTCAAAATTAAAGGTAGTGAAACTGAATCCCTTCTCCAGTATCACAAATTTTACAATATAACACTTGAATATTCGAAATATATAAATTATCATACAAAGATTACCACTTAAAGAGGTGGCTATCTACACTGTACATGTATATAAGTTACAAATATGAAACAAAACTGTTCAAGTACAGGTCCATATCTGTGCCTGTATCTGTAATTTTTTTAGGTACACATCCCTACCAAATGAACATCCGAAATGTCATAACAATCAATTCAAGGATGAACCACACAGGTAATTATTCTCCCTTTTAATCACAAGAAAGTATTGGCCATATCTTTCCCCCACAGACACCACAGAAGCTGAGACAGATAGTGACTTCACCCTCCAGTCCCTACCTCCACCATCTCTCCTGTGTTCCCACCATCAGATCAATACCAGCCCACCCTTATCTGCTGTACTTCACCTCCAGAGACACTACACAGACAATATTACTATCACTCATCCTTCATGCAATTTGGGCTATCTCCGACAGAGATCGCGGCGGGTCCCAGGCATATCTATTACCAGTGCCTTCATTCAATATGCCCTCGCTGCGGCGGGACGGGACGGTTGAATCAGCCGGGAAGATCGGGGTTTGATAACGGCCGGCGTTACTGTGACTTCGCCCAACAGGAAATCACGACCTGCTTGATACATTGCCACAATATCCAGAGGACCTTTTCGTATGGCTGCTCGCACATCGATAAAAACAGCTAACATGGAAAACAAGGTTTAGAAATAGGTCAAGATTAATTTCCCCAGCTTTTATCCCATGGGAACTTTCAATCATGTTTGATAGGGTCACTGTACAGAGACATTCTGAATTTGTGTGTGGGGAAGGTGTACAGATTTGATTTGATTTGATCTATTCGGCACCAGGGCTCGTGACTGCGACTAGATTTGGTCGCAATGCGACCGTAATTTTAATAATGCGCCTATTCTTTAAATGATGGTCGCACGGCGCGCCAATAAAAGAATTAGCAACGCCCTTATTTTCCCCCGAAAACTTCGCTCAAAGTTCAAAATTCGCCGATTTCGGCCTTCACCGAGCCGCCATTTTGATTCTAACTCAAGTCTCGCGCAAGTCTCGCAGTAACTCACATCTCGCGAACCGCGAGAGTCGCACCCCATTGGCCATTTCGGCGTGACGTAGCTCGCCCGGGCTGCATTATTGGTGGAATATCTGATATCCCCGCTGTGATCGCGGGAAAAATCACGCAGGAAAGCTTCAAAAGCGTGTAACTTTGACGAAAACTCATCGAATGCCTAAAGTCCTTGGTGATAAGTACATGTATAGGATTCTTTTGGAGGTTTTTTTTGCTTGTTTGTCGGTGGAATGCGGGAAAAACAACAGCTAATGCGACGATGCCAAACTGGGGAGGGGGGCTGTGTCGGCACTGAAGTCGTAGAAAATGTTGAACGGAGGTCGCGATTTTTTCACGGTTCCTTCAGATATTACTTTTGTTGCAGTCTTTATTTTCAAAAGACTGATAAATAGATGTTGTTTGTTGGGAAAAGTTCGATTGATTTGCCCTTCGAACACATCTTTTCTGCTACATTTTTTCAACTGAAAATATGAATTGTTTGTACACAGATTTTTCTATATAAGTTAACACTGATGTTACAGGCTACAAGTAAACCTCTAATTTTCCAGTGCATCTATTTTCAGCTATGTTCTTAACAAAGTAGAAGAGATACAAAAGAAAGACAAGATGTACCTGACAGTCCTGGCTACACTTTCTCCTCTGTTGGTTTGCAGATTTTCTTGTAGACTTCTTTAGTTTGTTGTTGTTGTATATGTAACAGTCAAGTTTCACCTTTAGCAGTAAGGTTAATTTACTCTTCCTGATTGTGTGTATTAACTTATGAAACATTATAAAAATCATATATTGTAAGGAATCAGTGTTATATTACTTGAAAGTGATCTCATGTATTCTCTTGTTTCTTGTTTGGTTACTGGGTAACTATATATAATATATAACACCCCTAATTAATTCTTTAAGCCATACCCACCTCTAGTCAAAAACATTGATTATTGGAGTAATATTTTGTATGGCTTCAGACGTTTGCTTGTGCTCCCAACCTTTCATAGTGGTGCTCCTAACTTTTTGCTGGCGCTCCTAAGTTTTCGGAGTTAGGAGCGCCATGCTCCTAGGTTGGAAAAAAGTTAGTCTGGAGCCCTGGCGCACAGATATATATTGTACTGGGAGAAGAAGCCAGTTTTCAAACATGTATATAACATTACAATTGTTCCATTTACATTATTGTATAACAGAAGTCCTGATCTAATGGCATACTGGCTCTTATACTGACTCTGGCTGCCAATAGCTCTATTAAGAACATACATGGCCTCCGCCGCTATATTATTTGTCCATGGAAAATAATTTCTGTATTTGTCCCGTGTGTCTTACCTTAGTTGAATCTGAATGAGCTTCTCATGTCTTGGCCTAGGTTATCGTTCATGGCATAGCAGTTATTACTAGTAATATCAAACATATTTCGACAGTTTGTCTTCGTTATAGTGGCAACCAAAGTAAGTCAAATAGAAAGCTACGGAAACCCTTGGCATCTGACACTACAAACCCAAGCAAAATTGTCCCCTACAACTATATTATGGGGTTCCAGGGCCTTGCAAGTCACCTTGATGCGATGTCTGTCAAACGTACGCAACACAATCCACATAACAATGACTGATGCCCGTGATCCCGTCAAAGCCTGGCGAGGACAAAATTCAATCGTTCCGCATGTAATTAGGATTGTCCTGATTTGATTTGGCTGCTCGAGCAGATTACAATTTGACCTTCAACTCAGTTAGCTGATCCAAAATGCTTCAAGCTTGTTCTGTCATAAAACGAGGTATCAGTGGGGTTGAGTGAAACACAGAGACAGGGCTGCATTTTTACAAAGGTGTCAAAAAATGTTTTAAAAAAATGACAATGGTATTCAGCCTTTAGGTGGAAATGTTTTATGAACAAATCATTCTCACGTCACCTCATAATGTTTAAAATTTAAGTCACTGTGGTTCTCAACATAGCAAAAATAGCTTTATGTCAAACTATAAAAAAATATCAGCATTTCCTAATAAACCTTATCGATAAATTAATTCAAAAGTATACAGGCAATACGATTTCTATTTTTGATAACAGTTTTTTTCTTCACACACTTCATAGTTCTTCTGATGTGAAAGTTGTTTGCTGCAATGCTATATTATCTATTTCGTTCTAAAGGGGTTGCCTGTGTTGAGACAGTATTAGTACTACAATGTATTACCTAATACAATCTAGTTAGAACTTAGGAGCCAACCAATCGGCTACTGGTCTCCATTGAGTGGCAAGGCTCATTAAGACAAATCAGGGAACTGGACAAAATTATCCCTGGACAAAATTAGAGAAGATAAAATTATTTTGAAAAGTGCACATTTCCAGCCGAGTAACTGGCCTCGGGGGAGTCATAGGTCTTCTTCTTGTCACATCAAGCAGGGTCAAGGTCTGGGGGTGGTTCATTTCATACACACAAGGGTGGACAATAGATCTTAAATCCTGACTGTCCATCACTACTAGTGGTTCAACCAATGATAACATGGCAATTAGCAGTGAAGACAATGTGGCTGCATGTCCGTCAAATAGTTCATTTCTAAGTTTTATATTTTACATTTCTACGTTTTGCTGGGATTGGACTATATAATAGCCTAACAGGGTAAGGCAATTTTCATCAATCAGAGCTCTATGCTTGTTATGTTGACAACACTGTCGAGTGCTCTGCATACCAATTACCTTTCTGATGTGATTATTCCAAGAATTTACGTAGCTATGCCGGAACAACGCATACAAATCTGTCTTGGTAATAAAAGTTTGCCATAAAATTAAAAAGGGCAACCTAGTAAACAATTCATAAGCTACTGTACATAAATTTACAGTGACAAAACAACAATGTATCTTAAACTGATGTGATTATCCCAAGCATTTAGCTATGCCGGGACAACGCATACAAATCTGTCTTGGCAATAAAAAAACCTGCCATAAAAAGGACAACCTTGTAAATTCATAAGCTGCTGTACATAAATTTTCAGTGACAGCAAAAGAACTAATTGAACTATGTTAAACTGTGTTATTGTAGCTATCCTTCCATATCCCTGACATCCTATAGCATACTGGAAGAGTGACTCACTTTACTATTTGTTTTCATTGTCTGACGAGTAAATCAACAAACACTTTGTAAACACCACACAACCCCCTACAACAACAAATACCACCACAAGCAGTCATTGCCATTCAACGTGTGTCTATGAAAGGGACCATTTTGTTTCCATTATTTTCAGATTGTCTGCAAAATCATTATCAACTGGCAACAGACGTTGATGGCACGATCAATTTATTAGTCGTTCGCCACTCGATCGGATACAAACAAGGTTATTTCACAGCTTGGTGCAGATTCAAGGTGGTCCGTATATTTGATAAGTATCTGTTTTTGGTAAAATCATACCACCACAGGGGTTCATACTGTGGGCACCAGTCAATAGATATCCACTGATACATATGTATCGTCATGGACCAGTCTTCTCAATTCAATCACTGTATCAAGATCACATCTGCACAGACTCAACTCTGCACACAATCAAAATAAAGTACAGGTACCAAATAAGAACAGCTTTATCAGTTATTTGAACATATACTTGAATACTTTTCTGGATTTGATACAGATTTATTTGCCTATAGTAAGTCTTTAATTTTTTAATACATAATTCAAACTATTTTCAAATAAAATGCAGGATTTCTTGTGGTGATATAAAAGTTGTTTAGAATAAATTAGATGAATAGTAAAAATGGCCCATGACTTCATATCATAATGACAATGCGCAAGACTGTCATATTCAACTACTGTACTGAACGGACATTTTATCTTGTACTTACAGGCCTTCCACTGGTTAGGCCAGAAGAGCTAAAAAAACCCTGGACTGTGAAAGATTGCTTTTATCAACTCTACAGACTACTCTAACCCAGAAGCACGTTCTTACACGGCTGCAAATGTTTCTCATGACCAAACGTGTTACCTGATCGGCACAGCTTCCGGACTAGACCGTCCTGGCTCCACTCATAACGACTTTATGTTCTGGAGGATGTTTAGCACTTAAAGTCTAATAACATTCCCACCCTATTAGTCTACAAAGACTTGAACAAACACTGTATCCCTAAAGAGGAAGTTCGGTAGAATGCAGTAAGGATACTACATACAGATGTTGGGGTGAAGGCCATCTACCTAATTATATACTTGGTTATCGAGGTGAACAACTTTCAGAGAGAACCAGAAGTCAAAAAACATTATCTTCTACCCAGGGTAACTGTTAACATCTGCTTGGAGATACTGTATAATTTACTTTCACTGGAACTTAATTCGAGGTACAAGGGAAAATGAGGGTTCCGCACTGTTTTTATGTTCACAGTTGAAGCAATTCAGTAGTGATACAAATGGAAACGCATATTCATACTGAGGTTCATAGAGAGGTTATCATGGAACAAAAACCACAGGAAATATTTCAAGATGTACAGTGAACATTTCAAGATGTACAGTGAACGGGGCCAGACTGAGGGCTGGTGAGAGTAAGGATCCCCACCCTTCCTGTTACAGACTCCCCACACCCTTTCAGGGACAAGCCATGCAGAGGGATGTCATAAGAACTGGGTCAGGGAGGTGCCAAACGGGGATGATTCTGAGAAGCTGTTTGCCTGTCCAAGAATCTCAGATATCTGCTGAATTTCACACGTGCAGGGATTTCCTGAGACAGCGAGCGTGGGTATGGCGACCGACCGGGGTTACTTGGGGGCAGGGAGAAAACAAAAAAAAACAGAAAAATACAGCTGCATCCTGAAACCCCTTTCTGACTCACACCCCCATTGAAATCCACCCTTGGCCCCTGTCTGGTTGGAAGGAAAGGAATAGAGCCAAGTGGGATGGTCGGACAATGAGGTCTTTGACCTTTGGCCTTGACCTGGGGCTGGCTATTTGTTCAGGGGACCTGCAGACCAGCTTCACAATGAATAACTTCCTCCTAACTGTCTGCAAATGTGATCAAAAGGCAGCTGGCTTTTCAACTAGGACTTTAGGAGTGGGGGAAATCAAAACAACATTGGTGCAAGCTAACTCTGTTTTCCTAGCTGAGTTGGTCACCCTTCTAAATCATGGAGTTTTTATCACACACCCACAACGCAACTTAGTTAAACTGTTGACCTGTAAAAGTGTAATATACTACTATATACAGTATATCATGAGTCTTCCAAAGTCTATACCGCTTGCTAGCAGTCTGACTGACAGCTGCTAATATTATTATCTTGGCTTTCAACTTGAGCCTTCAACCCAGTCAAGTATATCAATTGATAGCCGTCATCGAGGCCCTCGGCAGTAGAAAGAGCCTTTACACTCCTTTCCAAAGGACTTTCCCTACCCAATCATGTAAGTGTCGTTGACAGAATGGGATCGTGACCCCTCTTTTCAACCTGGTCAATACAGCCAGCAGGGAACCAGAGATGTGTGTGCCTGAACTTGCCTGTTGACAGACGTCTAGACAGTTTCTGCAAATATGCTAAGAACCCAATTGGTATGATGAGGACCACAAGTCTCTGTTCCTTACTATAATAGTATAACTCAGCCCAACACATAATGTCATTTTATGAATTTGTTTTAAACCCTTTTCCATCATACTATGTTACGACAGAGTGAGACTGTTTGCTGCGATTAACCACCCATCTACGTGAATATGTTGTAGTGGACGTGACTTCCTTTGTACCAACCCAATTGGTATGGTGAGGACCACAAGTCCCCGTTTCTAACTGTAACTCAGCACAACACATTTTATGACTTTGTCTTAAAAACCTTTTTCCATCAAACTATATCACGACAGAGTGAGACTGTTTTTGCTGTGATTAACCACCCATCTACGTGAATGTGTTGTCGTGAACGTGACTTCCTTTGTACCAACCCAATTGGTATGGTGAGGACCATATCCTCCGTTCCTAACCGTAACTCAGTCCAAACCAATAGGTGACTTTGTCTTAAACCTTTTTCCTTCAAACTATGTTTCGACAGTCTTTTCAGTGTATGAGACCGTTTTGCTGCGATTAACCACCCATCTACGTGAATCTGTTCTTGTGGACGTGACTTCCCTTGTACTTGTAGCCATGTCGCCTTCTATCTGAGAGATCTCTTCAGCTTAATCCCCTGTTCTAGTGTTGGTCTTTGCTTATTTGCTGTGATGTGGAGGTACAATGGCACTAGGTGCGTGGGCCCTTCAGGTAGCTAATTACATTACATAAGTGTTCGTACTACCTGAGGTTGCCATGGCGAACTGTGTAAACACGCCGCCCCAACATCCCCACACCCATCTCAGACCACCGTGTGAGTGGAACCCCTTGTTCAACCCTCCGAGCAAGAACAATCTCGAAGCAGATGTGGAGGGCGAAAGGTTGTAACGTTCTCTGACTGCCATATGTGGGGTGACGGGCTGGCAGTTGAGCAGACCATCAGTCAGAAAACGTTGTTACCTGTCTCCTAACATCTGCTTGGAGACTTAAGCATTAAAGGTCTTACCTGGGCTCTCTACCCTCTTGTAGTGGTACGGGTTGATACAGACTTCCTTGGTGTCCTTAGCCCCAAATGGATAATTGCAATGCTCTAGTGGCTTCAGCTCGTGGTGGCTTTGTAGGTCCGGCCATCGCCACACTCTACAGTATATCACGTGGGGAAGGCCTTTTCGATGGGAGACTTGCAAGCGCCCGTCCAGGGAGCGCGGGATGGTCACGCACTTGCTGGGCTGCCCCGGGCAGCTCAGCGCCTTCTCCAGTTCCTCCATTGCACCTTTTTTCTTCTTCAGCTTCTTGACGAGCGAGTCCACGGCCTTCTCGGCCCACTTCTCCTCCTCGTCCCCCTGCTTCCAGCCCAACAGACGCTTCACGGCTGGGCTGGTAAAAGAGAACAGGCTCGCCATTGTCATCTTGCCTGTGTGGCCACCAGTTTGAAGGGAACTGCGTTGGCTGCTGCTACCAGGCCACAAGAAGTCCGACCTCTCTGGCGGGTGATGTACGCGACAATGGCGACGTCCTACAACGGCACACACTCCTGCAACGCTGCGGGCTACACTGACGGATCACCGAACCGCTCTTCTGCATTGATGAATATTCATCCAGGGCCTTTCCTGTGGAATAATAATAGACACAGGGTTGATGAATGCGCTGGTGGGCTGCATCACATGGACCTGTCAAGTGATCTAATTCCTGATGATTCAGACAACAGGTATGCCAAGCATTGACCCTGGCTTTTTCACATTACCATGTCCAATATTCATATGTTTGCACAAAAGATTTAGATAAAACCCTCCCGGAATGGCCATATTTCAAGCACGCATCAATAATACATTATAGTAAATTGTAGTATGGGCCCATAGCACCCCCATATAAACATGGCCCGATGTTACTCTAAAAGAACGCTTCTCGGGCCAGACGGCAAAAGGCGGCAGGGCGGCTACAGTAAAAACACAAACTATCTCCATTTTGTCTAAGACGGATTATATTTCACAAGAAAACCAACTCGCAGACAACAAAGCCCAAACACACTGGCCTCCGTCCAATTTTTTCTGAACGCCGCGAAAGCAAAAAAAGAAAAGGCGACCAACTTTGCCCTCGCCCCTCCCCACACCACTTCCTGGTGTCCAGAACCCGCGGGCACCGTGCATGTGTGAACCCGAGGACAACGAAAGTGGACGCTGCGTGGAGGAATTCGTCTGAGTCACAACAACGCATGGGCAAGGATTGAAAGAGCGGGGAGAAATTCCGGCATTGTTCTGGGGGCCAACACGCGTCCAAATCATACATCAAAATACTCTGTCAAAATGGCGCCGTCCATTGAAAATAGCGACCTCCCCAAATACGGAATACCTACACAGATGCTCGGCACAAACCCAGGCTTGTTCCGCGCCCACTGATGGAGTCGTCCTCGCTCTAATTATTCATCTACGGCGGGAAAATTCTCCGACAAAAATACATTCCAGAGAAAAATTGTCGTTTGAGCGTCAGGCTAGGCCTAAATTTCGGCTGGAGCTTTCGACTTGGCGACACTGGGACTGGCGGCGGACCACCGGCACATGGGGGTTAAAGCATCCATCCGCGCCGGACTACTT
The DNA here is from genome assembly GCF_000003815.2 of Branchiostoma floridae. NCBI lineage: Eukaryota > Metazoa > Chordata > Leptocardii > Amphioxiformes > Branchiostomatidae > Branchiostoma > Branchiostoma floridae. The sequence goes on along the minus strand of NC_049985.1, from coordinate 5,465,770 downwards.
TCACAAATGTATCTATTTTTTCCTGGATACTAGAACACTCCTCTGGCAGTCTAAGTACGTTCATTCTAGTACGGATATTTAAGAGAATAAACAAGGTACATACTTACCACCACGGGTTGACGAGATTTGAAAGGTAACGGGCGGTCATTAGAACTACTTTCTCTCATGGCGCAGCAGGAAAATGGCTGCAGCCCAGGATGGGGTGCAGAGGGGCGATGACGTCACCAGAGTGGCGACACTGAGTCTGAGATTTGACATCAACAGTCCTGGGGGGTCAGGGACCGTCCGCAAAATAAATACGGGCTGCAAAATGAAGGGGGAATATTCGCTTTCCCTCCATTTATTCGGACACAACAGCGCAGCCTTGGACACTCCGCCATCTCGCCTTGGACTTTTATATTTCCTTCCGAAAGAGAAACAGAACGTGTGCGCTTAAAGGACATGGCAGCTAACCGACACCGCGTCTTGTTGTCGGTGTTGTAACAATACATGAATAGACTTATATGGATGGACTCCACCTACTGTCTTTTCTTCATGCTGATACAAGATAATGGTGTAAACAATGAGAGAAAGTAGCCGTGAGCGGTCCGACGCTCTTTTGAAGTCCATGCGTTCTTTGCGGCTTGGTTTGTTTCTGCTGCAGTGAGCATGTTCAAAGAAAAATTTCCACACTTAGAATATCTATTGCAACTACTGATAATTCTACATCTTTATTCATTTACTTATTCATTTCAAAACGGGTGAGTGGCCCCTACAACTTTTTAATAACTGATAATTCTATATCTTTGATACGCTTTGTATACGAAGCATACTAGTAGATAGATGACCTTGTACCTAGCCCTTTGACTACTATGAATGTGTAATAAAGATTTTTCATCCATTCACAATTCAACGAGATTTTATTTTTCCAGCACCGGTGTTGTGTCAGAGCAGTTAGTAATGTCATTCTCTAGATACAAATGCTTTATTTCATTATTTTGTGCATTGCCGGGCGAACCTTAGCCTTGGTTAAGCCTTGGTACCATTTCTACCGGGACTCCTTACATTCGCAACCCTTAGTAGCGAGTCAGGCTAGGCGATCCTAACAGTTTTCATCTTTAAAGCAAGGAATGAAAACCATATCAAGTTATCAGTGGAATCGGTAAAACTGATAAATTACCGGATGGAGGATATTCGAAGAAGAACAACAACATTACGCATATGATGACCAGGTAGATAGAAACAAACAACTCTATTAGTAGTCTCGTGACGATGTGTTATTCCACTTGCGTGACCAATTATTTACGAAGTAAAAGACAGTCGCATAAAATCAATGTTTACGATGCTAGTTTATTGAGAAAGTCATTGCTGACAAAGCTCATAGAAAAACGACGAAAGCTCTCGAAACAGGGATGTTTTGTGTTTTGTCACACCAAGAAACTTTCATCAACAATTACAATTGTCTTTTTACTCAAAATGATTTCGTTGTTTTTGTTGGGAAAACAGTTGTTTTTCCTCCCGTGGTGATGATAAATTTGAGCCTATTTACTTGCCTTTTTAGCTTGAGTCATTGAGTGGGCTTGGAAGCGGCAGAGAGAGATCACGAAGGCTGACTAGGTGGATTTCTGACGGTACATTTTCCTTCTGTGTGTGCGGAAGGTACGCGGACATTGGAGGTCATTGGATGGCGCACAGGTCGCTGAAGGAGAAGACGCCGAGTTCATTCTTCATTTCAGGCACCTGAGATAAATCAGGGCGTTCACGGTTTTCGTCAGTGATCCCGCCTCTACCTGCACAGACACACACAGGAACTATTGCTGCGATGTTTTACAAATGAATAATTCTTATTCTGACTCAACTTTCGAATCCGGACATAAAAAAGAGCGGCTTTCAATTTATGGAAGTTCCCATCGTTTTCCTGTTGATGTCAAGGTCAAGGCCTTCATATAAGCTTGGATGGACGAACTATGAGTAGCCTTGAGTCCAGCCTTTTTGCGCGCGTTTTTAGTCGCTCCCTGAAGGTCCGCTTCTTTAGGGGCAGAGGCCAAGTTGGGACGCGAAGACCGCGACCAACCTTTGCTTACAGAATAGACTAAAACTTAGTAAAAGCACAACAAGGCCGGCTGAACTCCACGCTAAATTCTGAGAGGCCTGGTGTGGCGACGTCGGATCATTCAGAACTGAACATCGAAATAGATTGCCTGTCACTTCGGACCTAGTATATAAGCAGGTGTGCGGATAAAATGTAGTGCCATATATCATAAACCAAATTCGCCCTGTCCATGACGGCCCTGTGAAGTTCACACAACACCCCTGCACCCTAGAAAACCTTCTCCATCATCACTTTTCTATGATAACGTTATGTGTTCCGATGAAAAAAAAGCACTTCAACGCGAAAGGAATAAAACTTCCTACTGAAGGTCATTCATGTGTAAGGTGAACACCTTTTCCAATAAGCTCTTTTGCAGTTTTGGTGGTAGTAAACCACAGGAGAATCCATCATCAAACCATATAACGTTGCATGTAACAATTTGCACTATTGCTAGCCTGGATACCAGACATCACACGATAGATATTTTTGAGATCGGGCTGGAGTCTGTTATCCAGGCTACATTATTACATATTTTTGCCACATTGGGCCAAGTACAGTTCACATCAAGTCCGTAACAATTTAGCGTCCCAACATCTGCTTGAAGAGTCTTGCCAGCTGTAAGAATGTCAACACACCTGGAGACCCGCTGGCCCACTAACGTCTAAATCTGTGACTGTGCCGCAGATTTCAGCGCCAATCCCGGACTGTCACCACCTCTTTTATCCGCGAAGCGCGCCAGGCAAGACAGAGAGCACGATATTTAAACAAAGGAGAGGAGAAAGTGCGTGCTCCCAACCCCAAGCAATCCCACAGGCGATTCGTCACTGTTGTCAGTGTGTACTAAACACGCCCTGACGGTACCGGACCCCGGAGTACCAACACAGCGCCAACAGTTCACGGCGCCAACCAAGTTTGCCGTTCCAATTAGAGCTTTCCAGGCGGATTGGCATTACTACAAGCGATGTTATTATGCACTTGTCCTTGCCAAAGGGCCCGAACTGTCTCGGAGTACACACAAAGGCCATTCGATGGCGACTTATTTGATCTACGTATTATGCGGTAATGCAGAAGTTGTTGGTTTCCTCTCTGTACGTGCATGTAGTACAATTTTCGTACTGCCCAAGCAAATATTGGTGGGGAAGACTTACCTTTTCATTATATACCCCGTAGTGTACAGGTATAACAGTACTTTTCCGTGTCAGGTGGGGTGTACGGACAGAAAATGAGAAATAATGTGATAAAAATGTCACAGTCTTTTTCGTCCAAAAGCAACCGTTGCTTGCAGATATACTTTAGGGCATGGAAGTACTTTTGAAAGTCACAATACGTTTTGCCAAGTTTTTGTGAAAGTAGCAATTGCAAATTTATGTTACATACATGTACATGTAAAAGGTGGAAAAAGTAGAACGAATTCATCTAATGATGATCATGACTGTCACACGACAAGCATCATTTTATAAGTCCTTGGTGTGACGAAATAAAACTAGTCTCTACCAGACTCCGAGTCGCTTGAAAAAAATCGTAGAAATGGTACAAATAGAGGAGTATGCCGGCCAGAGGAATATAGCTGGCTAGGCAACAGTAACGCGACCGCGAGCTGTTCCCTGGCCGGTTATATTCCTCTCTATTTGGTCCATTTCTACGATTTTCCAGCGATCCGGAGTCTGGTAGAGACTAAAATAAAACAAAGTCTTGGATGGAGCAGACATTTGTAATTGCAGACTCAAGAAAAGAGTGATGTACACAATTATAGGAGAAGTCCGTGTCATTCTCTTGAACATCTGAGCTTCTAGGTGCGACGTAGTGGGTACTTGTATAGCCTGCTGTAATGGTCACAATAGACTGACTGAGAATGTCACAACATTGACTTTCACCGTTGTCGGTTTCATAAAACGGCATAGCGTCAGTGGTAGGACGCCTTTCGGCCATTTCTAGTCTTGCATGACAATTGCTTTAGGCCGACCTCAAAGTCTGGAACCGATGGAGAAGAATTGTATGGACAATTTCAAATGGCGATTTATAATATAATGTGTAATAGATAGTTTTAATAATTTTCAGTGTTACAAATGAATAAAATCGTGGCCCGGTGCCACCGTTGTCAAACCTCCTTGTACAAACATAACAATGTGACTATGAACACATGATCGCACAAATAGCTCGTCAACTACTCACAATCTCAATTTCCTGTCGTTGATTTGGTAATCAAAAACTGATACCTGCATCTACAATTGAACACTGTATTGTGCGATTTAAACAGTGAAAAGCGTTGACCTAATAGGGTTGAAACCGGACACCACTGCTTGGAGTTTCAAACTCTTGGACAAATTGACACAGGTGTTAGTGTGTGCTACATTTTTGTCGTGTCAGTGCACGTGTGTGTAGTTAGTGCATGTGAGAATGTCAGCGTCCTTCACCTAGTTATATGACTAACCTATCAACAAAGACGACCTAGGGGAGTTTGGAAGGCGTTTCACATCGCAGCGCTCCCTGGCGTTGTGTAAAGGAAAGACATGCCAAATCGCCAATGATGCAGCCCAGTATAAAGATGAAAGGGCCTAATATAAATGCTCGTGACAAGCTCAAAGATGTAACTTATATTATCAGTTGCTCGGTAAGTTAAGAGGCTTGTGGGTGTCGGCTTAAAGGGGAATAGGGGCAAATCTAATTTCAACAGCTTTGGTATCAGCAAGGAGCTTCAGTTAGAATTCAGTCCTTCTCTCATTGATTGAGTCCTAGGAAAATCCAGGGTGTGGATAGTTATAGAATATAGTCAGCATCCTACCTGCTTTCCCCCTTCCCAATTTTCATTTTGTCCTCTTGCTAAATTTTAAATTTAAGACAAGAAAAAGATGAGAAGCAAGGAAATAGATTGGAATGGTCCTATCTTAGCTTCACAACAGAAAAGCAGCACATATACTGTGGAACTTGTTACTAATAATTTATTAGTACTTTATGTATGTACAAAACACATACAATAGGGAAAGCATCTATGCATATACATGCGTATAGAAATCGTGGCACCTGTCATACAAGGCCTTTGTTGTGTGACAACAATTGTTGCTTGGCAATTGCTACTCGTACATATATTGTATCCCAGTTCAACTGACACTGGCAAGGCATATTGCCATTTCAGCTATCTATCCTATACATGAATATGTGAATACATGTGCATAGATACATGAATGATATCTTGTAGCTGTTTTTCCTCATTGAAATGGTGGCAATCTACATACTGGTCATACCGTATAATGAACAAAATTTTCATTAGTAATAATACATTTCTGCCATTATAAAATAACTTATGCCAAAGTAAATAGATACAACAATACATCTTCTGGCATGAACACATATGGCTTTTCTGACACATGTATGAATGTTCCCTAAATGTTGACATCAGAATGGAAAACCTCATAATGTTATAACACAATCGAAGTTGAAAACATTTTAAAGGCATTATGGAATCCTGATTCTGAAATAATATCAAACAGAAGAATAACAACTGTGTTTTTGTAGGAGGAAAAAATACTTGCACAGATATAAGTAAGTTCCCCTTCCCATAGCAAGTCATGCATTGAAAATTTGGCACGCATAGGAAGAAGACAATTTTCATTTTCTCAATCAGTGTAGAAAGCTAATTTTGTTACCACAGCTATCATTAGCCCAGAATATCTCTAGCATGGACATAGGGAATGCAGGGTGTGTCGTCTGTGAGCCAAGTTTGACTTCAACAGCAAACACCCCCTTTCTACCATGGGATTTCCTACATACCAAGGTCAATGTCAATGCCAGTGTCATGCTTTGCACTGAATATCTTAATCAAGGCTCAAAATACTCCTTCTGTATCCCTGCACTGGTGTAGGTAACTTGCAACCCTGCTCATCTCTGTCAAAATGTATAGATGGAAAACTAAACAAAATACAAATATTTGATGGAAATGCAGACATTTTCTTACTAGCGCTAGCTGAACTGTGATGGACAGTCTGGGTTGGTCTATGACTTGCATCTGACATGGTTTACCTGAACCATCATTGTTAATTTTCTTTGCCTTTCAGTGCATTAAACAATATTTTTAAAACTGTTCCTATATTCAAGGATGCAGCTATCAATAATGCAACACAATAAATGAAAGTTTATGTTCCCTAGCGTTACGGGCTGGTTTTATCAGTGCCAATTGCAGTCAGAAATACCTACAGAACTCTTGTTGTATGGTCGTACCTGCACTAGTCTACATCTACAACTGGTATTTTGAGCCCTGCTATAAGTACCACCCTATAACCTCCTCAGTAGTAGTAGTCCACTGTGTTCTCAGTACCTCCTCAGTACCAACTACAAATGTAGATCTACTCATAATGACAGATTGACAGAGAATGTGGTATGAACTAATCTGGAAGCACACAAAGTTTCAAATATCATGGAATTTCAGCCGAGAACATTGAATTCACTTTGTTGCATAGATGATACACTATAGTCGAGAACTAACATCTACCATATGCAGTCTGATTATGTGTAAAACTACATAGAGAGACAGAGGTAGTCAAGGAGACCTTGCTTCTACAACAATACTGGCTTTAAGTGGGCAACAAGTTACAACCAGGTATCCAAACCTATTATAGCTGCAAGTCAAGTCTCTTCGTCCCCTCTCTCTCTCTCTATTTGTGAGAGATGATCAAGAGACTTGGCAGCAATAATAGGTTAGGATACCAGGTTAGAAAGTTACATTTCAATACATTATTGTTTTACTAAGTGGCTTTGTATTGCTATGGCCTAATCCTAGTGCCACCTCTCTGAGGATGAACTGAACTGATGGCCCAAGTGTTAACATGCACACTATCTGTTACCACATCTGCTTGAGTTTTGGAGTTTGCTATGAGAACATGTTCAGTTTCAACTTCTGTAGTTTGTACATGTATTTGATAGCAATTCTAAAGCTTGCGGGTTCATGCCTTGCAAATCTCTTTCTCAATTTTGTGGTTTTCTTCCATCTTTAGTGCAACAGATGCCGCAGCTTTGGCAAGGTCTTCCTTAGACATCACCTGAGTCTTCTCCGCATCACCTTTGCTCGCTCCTTCTTTTTCTTTCTTGGCAGTTGTAGCAGTTGTGTGCTTGTTGTGTTCCTCTTTAGATGGTGTCTGACCTGCAGTCTTGCTACTTTCTTCTCTTTTACTCTCTTCTTTCTTCAGGGCGGCAGCAGCCGCTGCTTTGGCGAGTTCCTCTTTGCAAATCAGTGGGATGCCAATTTTCAGATTTTCGTCTTTCCTTAGAAGAGCTCCCGTCTTCAGGAGCAAATCTTTCTTGTCAGCAGACTCCTTCTTAGTCTTCTCTTCTGGCTTGGGAACAGTACTACTACTACTAGTGGTCGGCTGGTCATCTTTGCTGCCATGTGGTTGGACTTCTTTTGTAGTATCAGTTACTACATCCTTACTGTCTTCTTTTGGGCTCTTTTCTGGGAGAATTTTAGGCGGCTTTAGCGTACATTTCGTCTTGATCAGACTGTCCTCCAGTGGGTTTGGACGACTGGCTTCGCTCTGCAAGGCCTGGTCACGAGACTCCTCCGCAGTTCTGATGGCGTCAACGCGCTGCTGCGAATTCGGCTCCATCGTGTTGATCTGTTCCAGTATGGCGTGCATGCAGCCTTCGTGGTCTTCACTTCGCAGTGCAGCTCCCAACCTCGGGTCAATCCTCTCTTTCACCGCTGCTATTGACTTTACAAAAGGTGCAATCTGTCTGGCTATGGTGGTACAATGTTGTGTCTCCTGTTTAAGTCTCATCAAATCCTTCAGCTGTGCTTGGTACATCTCCTGCTCATGGGTGACCCTCTGGAAACACTCCTCCCACCACTTCTGAAACACAGACTGCATCTGTTCCACAGCCGTGTACTGGGTAGAGATGGTGAAGTCCACCTGGCCACACTCTTCCATCAAGTTCGTGACCTTCTGCTCCCGTGTCAGGCAGCGCCGCTGTGTAAGATCTCTGTGGAGCTCCTGGATATCCTTCTTCAACTTCTTCACCCTGTCGTTCAGAATCTTGTAGTTTGCGTCATAGTTCCTGCTGTGCTCCGCAAAGGGTCCAGACTCGTCCACAAACACCTTGCAGCTGTTGGCATTGAAATACTTGCCGTGGCATATACTAAGGCCAGTAAGGGCGGAGTTCAAATGCATGGCAGTTGTCCTACACTTCTCCGCTAGACTATCAACAGTTCCATCTTCATTGTTCCTCGTATGATCACCTTCTCCATTTGCTGACGTTCCCAAGCTGCCTGGTACGTGTCCGTTTGTTTTTGAAGACCTGAAGGCGAGTCCGTTCCCAAGGAGAGGTTCGAGACAACGGGCAAATTCCACCTGGTGGTCGCAATTTATGTTACTGCTGGTCGTGGGGCTGAGCTGGTGCGGCAAGTGCACGATAGCCATCAACCTGTCAATCAAAACAAACCCCAGATCTAGGAAGTCGTACTTGTTGGCTGTTAGGGAGAAAGTCTTGCTACTGGAAATGTTGACTTGCAATGTGGGGAGCAGAGCGGCTAGCGTGTTCAACTGGTTCTTGAAGGCTTTTGACTTTTCTTGGTACTGCGTGTCAACCGCTTCAACGAGTTCTTCCTTTCTTTCACCCAACTTGTCCTGCATGTCTTCAAAGAGGGTCTTGATATCTTCTTGTTCTTGTTGAGCATTGGACTTAACTTCCTCGCCGAGTGCACGTAGTAGGATGATGGAGTCTCGGACAGAGCTTTGCAGATCCTGAACGGACAGGACGGCTTGTTCGAGAGTCTCGCACCCGTTCTTGTACGCGGTCTCCAAGTCGATACAGTGAGCTCTGTCCTCCACGGAGGTGTCACGGAAACACATGATGCACAGGAGGTCGCGTTTCTTGAGAGAGAACATGATGTACGGTTCTCCGTGCTGAACGCACTTCTTAACCGTCTCCTTGAGTCGACGCACGTTGTTCAGCTGCACGACGTCGTGTTTGGAGAACATCTTGGCGCTGTGCGTCGTCTCCTTGCACTGCGTACAAAGGGGCTGGCTACAGGTATTACAGAAGCACATCGGCCCGCAGTCCTTGTGTGAGGCTTCTCTGTCACAGTTGGCACAGAATACCTTCTCTTCAGTCCCATGCACCTCCACTAGGAACTTGAGGATGGGGTCGACAGGGGGAAGGGCGGCTCCTTCCGTGAGTTTAGTGGGAGAACTGCAGATGGGACAGGAGATGAGGCCTTCGCTGGCTCTCCCTCGCAGGCACTGAGCACAGAAAGCGTGGAAACAGTCTAGAAGACAGGGTTCCTCAAACCTCTCGTTACAAAGGTAGCACCACATCGGGTCCCGGGTAGGGCCGTCCAAGTCCTGTAGGGATCCGAGAGGCTGGAAAATTCCTCCAGACATCCTTGTAGGCGGTTGTTACTACAGACTGGGCGTGTGAAATGTGAGTCTATGTTGAGGGGTTGATATATGCCCACAAAAGACCTCAAGAACTGACCGAAATATTCCAGCATGCGCGGGAAGCTGTCAAACACCCGCAGACGACAGGAAGTCTTCTTTCTGGTCTCTCCGCTGTTTGATTTTTGGTCAAATTACGGGGTATAGTTCAGAAATCTGGTGCTGGGTTGAAGCGCTAAGCGTCTGTGCCAAATTCGGCCTGCTATGCAAAGGGATCGCTGTGTATTTATAGCGGGACCGTGCGTCAGGACACCGGCATTTTTGTCCTGTCAAAACTCTGGGCCTGACCCGTTATCTCATACCGGAGGTTCCACTTCCGGGGTCAACAAGTTAGTAACGCACCACGCGAGTTATGACAATACTGCACCACATAAAGTACAAAATGAATTGGATACTTTGTATACTTATTAGCTACATACAAAATTTGTAAGCAGCTAATCTTTTTGGGCAAAAAATGCACAAAACTGAGACATACATAACGCTTACAGATAATTTGACATCTAATAGTTGAACATAATTGCATGTATGTTAATGGTCGGATCACTTAATAAAACAGATTAATTTCTTCAGAAAATAAAATAAATACAAATAATGCTAATATAAGAATAAACGAGTGAGATATTTTTACTCGCACTGAAGCCTTCGACCTAACCATTGTGGATCTAAGAATTTTGCCCAAACTAAGAAAAAAAGCGAATCAAGTTCCATTTTCAGAAGCAATTCAATTAAGTTTGAAGCAGTTATGCTTTGAGGATGAAAGTTAGGTAAAGATGACGAAAGAAAGAAAAATAAGGAACTACTAGTAAATGATAATGATGAGTAAATGAAAGTACTAGTAAGCCATCAAGAGTCATAAAAGACTTAAAACGGAGATTTACCTCATTCTAGTAATAAGCCACTAGAATGAGGTAAATCTCCGTTTTTATCTAGCTTATTATAGGGATTAAATTGTAATGTTACTTGTATTTGGATATTCTTTTTACCTGGATATTTACCCTTCATAAACGTGAGAGAAAAATAATGGAAAAAAAATAAGCTCTCCGTGTCGGGGAATCGAACCCCGGTCTCCCGCGTGACAGGCGGGGATACTCACCACTATACTAACACGGATTTGGCTGATCAGCTGGAGTATCCTATAGGCTATAACCTTTATACCACGTGATCTATGATGAATAATGAATCGGATTACATTATCTACGTATTTTTCATTGGAAGACAAGCCAAGCATGACAAATTTGAATGGCAAACAGGCATAAATTAATCCACGGCGGTTTCTTCGAAATTATTCGATGCACAAGGATGTGATGGGCGCTTCTTGTACATGTGTGCTGGCATCAGACTGGGAAAGAAACACGATGGTATGTGATGGTTTTACATAGCGTTACATAAATATTTTGAGTTCGGCTAAGTGTAGAAATGTTCATTTAATAATTTAGAACAATAAGATTTATCATTTTCGATGCAAGAGAGGCGTTATGCTCGGAAAAAATCTGTGTGTGATTTCCGTCTCACTTCACCGGGACATGGCATGGCTAGATGGGGGAGACTTTACTATTTATGTTATGGCTCCACCACACGGCTTCCATTACCAACAACTGTTCCATCCCCGAATGTAGAACTTATTTAGCTAATGGAGTATAGGTTTATTCCTCCGTTGTAGACATAATGATGGCCCGTTTTAGCGAGTAAAAGATTTGGCTGTAGTGCCAACTCTCCCACGGGGCAGCCATCTTGGTTTTCTGCCGGTTGTCAGAATATTCTACTCCAAAAATAAACCCAATAGCGGGGTCGAGGCAAAAATTAAAACGTGCGAAATACTCGAAAATCCTATATACTTGTATTTGGTAACTGTATTGTATATATTAAAACGAAAAATAATTGATATTTGTAAAATTTGACATTATTTATTTGACCTTTGCCGTGAAAATAAAGTTTACTTTACTTGTGCATACCTGTCTGAATGGTACAGTCTACCAGGATTCCGATGATTTCGTCAGGGTCAAATTACGAGGTCGTGGCCTCAGCAGGGATACCGCTTGTTGTGGCACAAATTTTGCCCCAACATTCCATTAAAAAAAGTCCCAGCTACTCAGAGTTTCCAGATAAACTATTTCCAAATCTAGACAACACCTCAAGGCACCGTCTAACATTCCAAGACTTGTTTGACAACTGGTGAAAGGTAAGTTTGGTGCACCGTTATGTTTGTAGGGCTAGATTCACCTTTGCGAAGGTATGATAGTTGTCGTAACTGTTTGCACATGTATGTTGCTTGGATTCAGCAGCTCTTACGTTGCTAAAGTTCTTTAATTTCTTACCACCACCAGGGGTGAAGTTCATGATCACATGAAGATAAAGGCAGATGTCATAAATATTATGTCAGAACAGTAACGTTTGTTAACAGTCCCGAAGTGGTTTGAAGAAAAGGCAGTCCAAAGTTATGTTTGTTTTACTGCTCTTTAAAGCAGGGCAGTGGTCCACTGTTGAGTCTACAAGTTCTCAACGTAAACGTCGAAGTAGGCTTTAGTCTCTAAAACTGATAAGTTTGACAGGATGTGCTTTCACAGTTGTCTATAGGATTTCCTGTAATTAAGGTGTTCTGTTAGACTTTCATCTCACCTGTTGGAATAAAGAGAAAGTATGAAATCACAATAATGTATTGACTATTGTGCTTTGTTGAGATAAACTTCATAAAGTAATTTTTCACATGTTGGCAAAAACTTACAAACACCTTTTCGCAAATTGTAACCTTTTCTCCAAAAGCAATGCCTAGAGTACTGTATTTACATAATGTAGTCAAATGAGATATAATATTGCATTGTATTTGTAATTAAAATCTTGCCTAAGAAATCACAGCCATTACAAGCATTAGTTGCACTATCCCTGACTGTAACCTGCTTGGTGAATGCTAGTTTTTGTGTTGCATTCTTGGCATGACGTTGAAGATAGATCTGTAAGGTTTCGAGAGCATAGACTAATATTAGTCAGTAAGTCAGGTCATATCTTTAGTTTATACATGTATGTGCTGTTTGTAAAGAAATTGCGGATGTTAAAATGTCTGGTTGAAAACAGTTTGTGAATACAAGACTGTAAGTTCCGGTCATTCAGCAGACTTTTTTCTATGTCTATAGCCAAGGTATAACCTCCTTGCTCTGACCAATACCACTGTTGAAGATAAAATGCAGCAATTAAATGCTACAATAAGCAGTTGCTACAGCTGCTCCAGTGTTTTGCTCAAACATGTTCATAGAACACGATGACAAAAAAGGATGTGGTGAAACCAGACCTCAGGTGTTTTAAAAAAGGATGTGGTGAAACCAGACCTCAGGTGTTTTAATCATCGCCAAACAGCTGATGGCTTGGGTCACCTCTAGGCATTTGCATATCAAAGGCTCCTTGCCAAGGTGTTTATTTTCACTTTCTTCAGACGCCCTTTAGAGCACACAGGACAACCGGAATGTCAAGTTCTCTCATTGACTTACAAACAGGTGAGGCAGTTAAACTGGTCTGTGGGTGGCCTACATTTGACAGATGTGTTTGTGGGATTTCCTTGTAGCCCACATTCAACTTAAGTACACGTACTTGCTGTTGGTAATGGTTGGGATGAGTGACAAGTACTAGTACTTCCTCTTTTGTGCCTTTTAGGTGAACATGGCAACCCTACTCACTGAAGGGCATGTCCCGAGTATGGGCTTTGTTAGTGCCTATTATATGTAGTGCCAATGCCATTGTTTTGTAAAGTTCAAGTACATAAATAGGAATTTATTATTGATTGTGAAAGAGCAGGTGTGTCCATGCACAGGTGACACGATAACAGACAATCCTTTTATGTAACACACTGACAGCTTTCACGTGTGAGTGTGTCTACAGTTTGGTAGAGGCAGCCTTCAAGAAGCCAAGCACAACTTGAGCTGCAATGCCATCAGAAAAAAAGCTCCCAAAGCTAGACATGTGTAGCCAACAAGGTCCAAGAAGCCATTTGATTTCCTTAAACACAAAAATACTAGTAATTCTGTGTAAAGCATAATATGGCCTGAGGTACTAATCTAGATTTGGACATAATGTGGAACCTTTATGAATTAAGTACATTTTGCAAATTTTGCAAATCATATATGTGTAACTACCCCTGAGCTAAAGGGTATCTCAATTATCTCAATAACTACCCCAATAAAAGTGTCTTCAAGTGTGGAATTATGATTTTCCAAGGTCATTGATATGACCAATATTGTTACTCTTGTATGAAGTCATAAGTGTTGAATTTTTTTAAAATTTCACTTCTGTTTTACTTATTCCTGACAACGTCCTTGTTCCTGACAAAGTTTTTTGTTCTTCATTGCTACCAATAAGACATTTGCATACACTGCAGGCATGGCTAGTCCACAGTAACCACAGCCCATGTGACCAGTCCCTCGGGGGAAAAACTAGTTGATATTCAAGATCCAGGCAACAGGGACAGGGTTCATTCATTCATGTCAGTGTCTGCCTGGCTTGGCCTGCCTTCCCAGTTTGTCAATATTTGAGCCTGGGGGCATCCCAGCTTGATTTCTATCCATGTCAGCTGTGAAATCTAACTACAGATCCTCCATATCCCTCCACTGTGTTAAGAGCCGGTACAGGCCTGCTTGTGTAACTCTATTCTATTGGATGGGGTAACAGGCTGGGTTTTATCTGTTGAGCCTGGAATTTGTAACCAGTACAGTGGAATCTGAAAACTTCTGCTGGCTGACTACGCGCCGCGATTATGGTAAGTGTCTCTTTTCTCACAGTCCCGTTTCTGTCCTCTAAACCATTATTGTCAGCTTGGTGCTTTTAGGTAATTGCTGAGTTGGTTCTGTGCTAGTGTTTACAGGTTTTGTAGGTTGTAATAACATGTTACAGTGGCTGTTTCTTGTTTTAAGTGTGTAAGCAGTCAGTAAGATTACACTACTTACACTGGCCACTCCCACAATTTATCTGCCTTAAATTAAATGCAAACCATTTTAAGGACCAAATGTTGCTTTTTATGCTGAATACACCTTTCAGCTACAGTGTTTTAGGCTCAACTGACATGTTACTATAACATTATAAGTTGGATGTCCACCATGTGTGCTTGCAAGCTGGCTCACTTCCCATGCTTGAAGCCTTTAATAGACATTTACATGTACATGTGACCTGACAGACCAAGGTTTCAACTTGGTGTAAATTTTGGACTGGATTTGCATGAAATGTGGATGTATTCTGTAGTTTGTGTCTTTGTACAACCGTTTTGATGTGACAAGCAAGCCTATACTGTACAGTTTCTAAAGTTGAAGCTTGTGGTTGGATAAATTTTTCCATCTAGCAAGCTAAGCTGTGTAAACTGATTGTTCAGGTCATTGAGCATTTCCAGTGAGGTAGAAAATGTAGCTAACTTCGTTCTGTTTTTGTTAGGAAGCCATTTAATCTATGTATGGGATCAGAGTAGTGTAGGAGTTTTACATGTACTCTGCCCAAGTGCATTTATATAGTAATCCTTGCTATACCATAGCCAGGTTTAAAAAAAACAACAATTAAACAATTTACATAGAAATGTCTTATTCAAATAAACTGAATACAAGTTGGAACCTGTAGGCTATACAAAGCTTCAGTGAGAAGTACTTGTGGTAAGCTACAAATGTTTCACATATATATAGATAAAGAAATCCTTGCTAAACCATAGCCAGGGATTTTTTTTAAGATACCAATTCAACAATTTACATAGAAATGTCTTATTCAAATAAACAATACAAGTTGGAACCTATAGGCTATACAAAGCTTCAGTGAGACCAAAAAGCTCCTTGTGAGACGTACTTGTATTAAGCTAGAAATGTTACACATTCCTATGGTCTAAGGGGGGTTGCTGAGAATGCCAAGAAGTTGATTGCTATTTGATTGCATGTAATCATGGGTCACTGACCATAACAAAAGGAACACAAATCTGTCATGGTTTGTGATTATTTCATGTTGTCCGTTCTGTGAAAAGCAGTTTGTGATTTGTGGGTAGAAGATTGGATATGACCCCGCTTGTCCTTTGTTCCTGTCTGAATAGCGAAGAGGGAGCTTTTATTGTCACGTCCATTCATCATCATACCCTGTCTGAAGGTGTGCCCAACTTGGTTTTGTTTGGTTTAGTATTGAGTATAAAGATAACACGTTCAAACATAGCGGGCGTCATGTTAGGATAACACTTATGTAGTCCATGGTAACAAGGTAGATGGTGAATGGGAAGCCTAATATCAAAGACAACAAACACTCACTCAGTGAATGATAATAGATGATTATACTGTAAATCTTGAAATGTTTGCAACTTGGTTTATTCTCCAATCTAGTATGAAATCATGACACTGTGAATATGTGGATTTGTGCTTTGCTGATGTATTCATTTATTTTGACCAAACTTCAAGCACTGCAAAAACCTTGAGCTCCTTTACACTGCTATTAAATACAAAATTATATTCTAGTTAAAGTACATGAAATTACAGTAAGTAGCCACTATACATGAAAAAGTTAATCTTGTATACCAGTATTGTTGAAAATTACTTTGTGAAGTATTTGTTTTGAAATAAACCATGTTTTTGAATGCAAAAGTATGCAAGGCATGTGGAGACACTGGTATCACCTCTCAGAGGATGAACTGAACTGAACTGAACTGCAAGGCAGGAAAATCGTTGATAGTGTGTGAAGGACGGACTGGATGTTGATTCTATCTATCTGCTGAATGTCCCTGATAATGAAATTGGGTGTCGTTTTCTTCTCAAAACTTCCATGGATTCAGCCAGGCCCAGGAGAAATCAGAAACCACAAAGTTGGAATGCCAAAGCATGTCTCAGGTCACTCCCTCAGTCTTTTCAAATTCTCTACTACAAAGTCAATACATTCACCACAAGGTCATATTTTAGTAAAAATTCTGTCTGTGTGTGTGTTTGTGTATCGGTCATCAGGGTAACTCGAACGAATGGCTGAATAGATTGATTTATATTTGTTGGTTGGTTGGTTGGTTGCAAAATGATTAGATTTTTGACCTCCTAGTGGCTTTCTATGGTATTGCAGAGCACTTTGGACAGTAGTTAGGATATATAATTTTTTGCTTGACCAGGTTCTTAATTAAGCTCAATGGGCATTTAAGTGTGCTGTATAAAATTAAAAATCTATTTATTTCATTGTAGTGCTATACTAGTAGTACTTATCAACATACTATACAAAGTCAGTGTACTATTATGTAGACTAACATTTGTTAGCAATGCATATGAAGTTGTGCTCTGATCATATGATGTACAGATAACGGACTACTTACTGTCTGTCTCCATCAGGAGATGCTGAATTAGTTAGGCAGGTCGTTGTGTTACTGTTAGGCAAGACCAGTTATTGTTGCCTGAGTACCATCCTCTGTAGTGACTGCTGGCTCAATCCTTTCACTTGTGGTTACCAAGCAAAACGATTGAGCCAGTGCCGTGGCCACTAATTATGGAGGATGGTACTTATGTTTGGGTCATAGTTTCGCCTGAAAAATAGTGAATGTTGAGCAAAAATACCGTGAAAATATGGGCAGAACCCCCTAAAGTTTCAGTTCTTTTAGGGTCCTGGCTTAGCAAAGGCCCAATTTTCAGGAAAAAAAATAAACGTACCGTCCAAAATAAGAACGTACCGGGTGGATTTTGAGGCTGAAAAAAATAAACGTCCCGGTACTCAGGTTTCAGAGTTGTCTCCAGGTTAAAAAATTTTTCTGTCCCACTCATTGATTAGGAGCCCATTTTAACAATTACAATGTGATTTTGGAAATCACATCCAGTTGATTTTGGAAGTCACGTCCAGTTGTTTCAGCAATTGCTATTTGTGGTGTATCTTATTACCTGGATTTCTAACCCTTCATCAACCTACTTTGCACTCATTCACTCACTATCTGGGTAAACATCCGTTGTAGCCTGGTATCCAGTCGTAATATGGCTGTAGAGTCTATTGTTTGTTGTTAGTAATTGCAAAGAGGAGAGAAGAGACTCGGGAGCTATATTACGGCTGGATACCAGGCTACCTCCGTTGTTCCCTATCTTCCAAGGGTTGGATGTTTCTGGAAGTCGTTATAAATTTGGTCTGATTGCTGCTCTCCATCCACCTTGTCAAGGGTGTTGCAATGTTAAATCTTATTTTTGCCTGTTAGAGACAGTGTTGCTTAGTACCCAGAGTGCGAATAAGGGACATTATCTTTCCCAAAGGTTTCGGTTTGGCTGGCAGCCATCTCTGGAATGTCTTCAGACTTGCATTCCTCACACACACCATTGCACTTTGTTGCTAAGCAACCTGTTAGGCGAGGATGAAAGTTGTGCCAACAACCACTTTTTGTGAGCTAATTGTGTAAGTAGGTTTTGAATGGCTGTCGGGAGACTTCGTTGCAACAAGTGATTAGGTAAGAGCCAGGTTTAAGTACATTTGTCTGTAGTCTACATTGTTGGACTTCAAATGAGGAAACTGAGTGTGTATTTTACATGTACACTTGAGGTTTATACATGTTGTATAACTACTGTATTTTGTTGTCTCAAGTTATCTGAACCTCAAGTTTAAAATGTGGTGAAATCGCATGTGTTCCCATCCTAGGAATGAAACCAGCACAAAGGTAAGTAAATTCATATGTACAAATGTACTACGAAACACCTGGGTATGAACTTGCTTTTCACTGTACATCTATGAATTGTTGTCATGATGAATTTATATGGTTTTGTATTTTGTCAGTATATGAGTAGACTTTCACAATTAGAAAGTAGGTCAAACCATTTACAAAATTTGAGCCAAGGGCCCAAGGCCAGTTTTTAGGGAGGTCCAGATGAGGCATTTGTTACCAATTTAGAAAAGGTTTACTAGATCTACTAGGCAGATACTGTAAATTTGACAATTTTTAGCTGGGATTAATTTTGCTTCATATGGGGAAAGGAGGTTTTTATAGTTTAATTTGCCAGTTGAAATATTGAACAGTAATAATACTTTGGAAACAAATAAGTAATATTGACCTCAATTTGCAATGAGAAGTCACTGCGAAGATATAATCACCCCAACATTTACTGTAAAATCACATGCCAAAGTTTCAGTCTAATACCATTACTCTTCAGGAACCACCACTTAAGTGTAGTAGAACATGTCTGAAGTCTTAAGTATGAGATTTTTCAGGTTAACAACATATACAAGATCCTTGATGGGATGTTAATGTGTATACACAGTTCAAACATTCTCTCTTATCTCCGTATACACCCCATCGTTTAAAGATTAGTACTTGTACACACTGGTAAGCCAATAACTGCCCGTGCAAATCTGGCAGACCTCAGCCCAGTTGTGTTTATGCCATGTACCAGAAGCATGGTTGGAATGTGGGGTAAGCCATAGGGGTAGAGACAGTGGAGCCTGGCTGGCTTTGGTGGGTAGGGCCTGTAGTCTTGTTGGCACCAGCCTGACCTGCTGCATAATGAAGTTTATAGTGCACAGGGGCCCGTTAGAATCATTTCTGTGGTTGAGAACAGGTTCTAGATTGAATACAGGTTAAACTTGATGCCAAGAAGGTAATGTTTTCAGTGGCTCAGTGTTTGTGTGTTTTTGAAGAGCATAACTGGAGAGGTCATGTTGATGATATAAAAATTATATGGTATGTTGGTAGGTAGGTACAATCAGATTTGGGCCCCCTGGCAGCTTTGATATATACTGCAGCAGAATGCCTGGTTTTGATATCTTGTCTATTTGTGATTTATAATGAGCTTATAATCATATTCCTGAAGTACTTTAATACCAGTATTAGTTCAATAAAATTTGTTTATCACGTTAATAAAGTTCTGATGAGGTAATAAAGTTCTGATGAGGCCCTGACATTTCTTTTGTGTCCCTCTTCAAAAATAATCTGCAGACATTTTTAACTTTCAAGTTTATGACCATTAACCCATAAATATATGCAGGATAGCATATGTAGGATAGCATTGATCTATCTCTTATAGCATATGGTAGCTTAATGTGTCTTCAACAGTTAACCATCTGTATTACAAATGTATTACCATTCTGTCCAACTGAAAGTAACCAGTAACTTTTGTTGGAATGACCTGCTATAACCTGGTACCCTTCCACTCCCCCCAATGTCATATCCAGGACACAGTGGTAACGTTACAGCGAAAACCAGAATAGAACATTTTACAGCCCACACCAGCTGTGTTCAGATGTTGGGGGGAAATGCTTCTAAATCTGGAATGTGCCATTATTTGTAGGGGCCATGACCTTGAAGGTGCTACATACTCAGCGAGAATATGACCAAATTGATAAATCTACCTACTGTCAAACACTGACTTGTGCGAAATCTCCTGTCACCAGTGCCAAGTGTCAGGTCCCTTCTGTAGTTGTCAAAACATCCTATCACAACAGTCCGCTCAGATGTACATTTGCACAATGAGTCAGATTTTACCACTTGTTGAAGACATACCGGGTAACCCTGATGCATACTAGTATACAATGTATGTAAAAAAATGCCTCTTTTGGGTTTGGACAACGTGATGGTCTCTGTTGCGTTTTTTATGACCGTCCTTGGATTTGTATCCTGTTTCTTGGCGAAGGGGTATGTATCTATCTGGGTATCTGGAGTATGTTGTTATTGATTCCACATGGTATTTTCTCACCATGGGCATGTTGATAGGGAGGAGGCACTGGTAGTTACCATAGCTGGTCGCAGACCTAAAGTGGTGGCTGGAGGTTTGTGCTCATTTTGTTTGTTGTTTCAGTGGAGAATTACAGTCAACATGTTTTGTTTGTATGCCCTTCAATCATCATCATACTTACCGACCATCACAGACTGTAAGGTCGCCTCCATGTTGTAAACGATTTGTCTGCTATTTTTACTGAGACGTTTCCTTTCTCGGCGTGTATGTACCAGTACATGAATCAGTTTGTTGTCCCGGGTCCGCCTTTGGCTGGGAGTTTCAGGAAGTACAGTGGGAGACTTGTACCACTTTGTTTTCATACACTTCTTTCAGGGTTACTATAAACTCTGATCTATTTTTGACTTGTGCTGAATTGGTGAACAGACAGAAGACAGCGTGGTTCGGCCAGGAATAATCACACGAGGTGTCGTGTCTGTGATGTTGGGAAGGAGACCTTTGGCATGGCATCCAGAAGGTAATATTATATGATGCATGATGTAGAAAGAAGCACTGTGTTCTGGTCAGATATCGGTTTTGCAGAACTTGCTGGCTTCAGCAAAGAGCATGTAATGTATCTATAGTCAAGTTGGCTATGGATCCCAGGCACTGTTGTGCCACTGTCTGTAACAGTCCTGTCGTAAAATGGAGGGCGTAACTGTTACGTCGTGTGTAGGAAAACCTGGGCCCTGCTACGTTTGTGCTGAAATCGGGTCATGGTGTGTGGTGAGGCAAAGAAAACGAGTCACTGTAAGTTGTATCCCAAATAGCCTGATGAATGTTTTGGCTTCCACAACTGACTGGGCAGAGAATTGGCATTATAGAGATCTGTATCAGCTGAATGACTACTGCAGTTAGGAACTATACGTATTGATGTGTTGTAGTCAATGGGGATGTTAGCTATAATGCCTCTTTAGCTACATGTATTACTATTAGGACAACTTAATTTTGTATCATTTGGTTAACATTGATGCTGGTTGGTAGTAGTATGAAATTAGGCCGTTCTATGTCCAGTTTTTGCACAGTAATTATGCGACTAATGATTATGTTCTGGTATGGAATTTCATACTCTGATTCCAAGTGAGTTATCATGGCTGAACTTCATGGCTAATTTGGTTGTCAAAGTAGGCGATCTGACACGTTTAGTTGATTTAATGTTGTCCGTTTGTGCTTTCTTGCAAAATTTTGCCATACCATCGTGTCAAGCGCAGGGTGTATATGTTGAGGCAGCTGTGAAGCTCTATATATTAATGTAGACATTTTGGGGTTAGTGTGGGTTTTGATACATGTGAACGCATTTAAAAATGGCCAGTTAGATGTTTGTAAGTTCAAGTAGCAATCTTTTTGGACACAAGAAAAGAAATTTCCTCTTAATTTCTTTCTGTACATGTACTGTACAATGTTCTGTTATTGTGCAGACTGGCCGACATGAACTTGGACTATTTTTGTTAGGCCATTTTGGTTTAAAGTTGGCAAGATTCCAAACCTTTATGTGTGTGGGGTCTTTGATGAGGGTCTGCATGGGGGGATCCTGACAACAATTTACGCTAAATTTGTGATGGATGATTACGCTTAACGTTAAATTCACGAAGGTTACCAACGCTTTACGCTTCATCCCACTATGAATTACGTAAAATAAAATAGCTTCCCTACGATTTACGGGAAATTAGGAAGGCCTGCCTATGCCTTACGGAAAAGAGCATGCAGACCCTCTTTGATTATACAGTAGTTGCACACAACTGCCAGTTGCCTTCTGAGTCATCCTCATTTTTATGGGGAAGACTTTGATTTCATCTCATATGTCTTGTGTTATGTCTACAATGTAGCCTTGAGTGTTTATGTGTGTAGACAATAATTTATTGGATATAAGCTTTACACTGTATATTGTTAGAATTGTGCATTTCATAGTCAGATTTGTTAGATTTAATCTATCAATAGATAAATACAAATGTACAGCCATTAGCAATTTTGCAACTTTAAACCTGGAAGCTGTGTGCTGGCATTTGTTCTTTGTGATAAATAAGGGACTTTATTGGACATATACTTATAACATATACATGACAGCTGTGAAGTATTATGGTGAAAACCAGGATGTTTATGTAGTAGATATGGCCATGACCATGACCATGACCATATCATTGTGGTACAGCTTTTTCATCTCCATACCCCTAACTAATCCATCAACCATATTTCCTGCATTTATCAGGTTCATGTCTATTCCTTTCTGCTGGAAAGCCGCCAGTGCTTTGAAGGGTTGGCCATGTTCCATGCCTCAGATGGCGAGGTCAATGGCCCAGCACTTATGCCGTTAAATGGAAAACTGATTCAGCAATATCTTAAGCAGACTAACAGCAGTATTGTGTTGATTTGCAGATCTGTAAAACTAGTTACACTTATTTGGCAGAGATAGCTTGTCCGAGATAACCAATGCACTTGTCTGAATGTTTATCTATAACTCTTCAACACATGTTTACATAATCATTCAAGTACCAAATGTATATGGACCTGTTGCTATTAGTGTCAATACGTTTATGGAACAAAAATGAAGTCTTTGATACTTGAAAGAAGCTGAGGCACAGTTTCTGCCTACATACATGTACGTATAGGTTGTAGATTCAGTCACACCAGTTGTGTAGGCCAACACTGCAAAATTCTGCATTTCACGGTTTTTGGTGCCAATGAATATGCTAATTACCCTGTAATTCAACGTGAAGTCCAGCAGATTGGTAATTTAAACGCTTGACTGCATTTGCTGCATACCGACGGTGCATTTCTGGCTGCATGTCCTCGACCATGGAGAGAATTTTGAACAAAATGGTAGGATTTTGTCATTCTATGAGCAGCTTTTGCTTCGTATTTGGGATTGGGTTTAATTTATGTTGAGCCAGTTTTTGTGAAGTATAAATATAGTATATACTACATTAACAGGCATGTTGGAATATTTAGTAGATATGGAATAGTTTTTGTGCACGTGGACAGGTGGTCACATAGATAGAATTTTTATCAAATTGATGTGGCAATGCGAAAAAAAAAATATCTAAGGCACCACCGAGATGTGTTCACATTTACCAGGTGATTGATGTACTCTATTTATGTAGAGGTGACCACTTGTACAAGTTTGACTGCATAATCATGTAGCACATGTAGCATGCATGATCAGGGCTCGAAAATTCAATTTGGGGAATAGGTGCTGGTGCACCCAACCTACTAAATTAGTAATTTTAACGGAGCTCTTCAGAAATCAGAAGTACTATGACAGTCATTTTGTTATCTTTCTAACACATAGATGTCAAGAATACGGTGTTTGCTTAGTATACTGACATCTTAACCCTAGTCCTGCGGCGCGCTACAATTGTGTTGTTGCACATGCATGTTCTATTTGCGGCGCAACACTATTGTAGTTTGGGGGGTATGTCCAGGATACGTACGTAACACTCGCGCGCAGTACCCGCGGGAACCCAACTACGTATCGGGTGTTATGGGTCAAGGGTCAGGGGTCAACGAACTGTTGCGCAACCGGAAGTACGTCATCCCAGAAGCCCTTGCGAGGTTAATTAATATTCATGAGTGTCATGTCGTCTGCTATCCTGGCGGAAGTGTTTTGTTTTGCTGTTTTTAGCTGTTTTCGGCCGAAAATGTCGGTATCTAACGTAAAAATGCCGCGATTTATAGTATTGGAGATTCACACTGAACTCTTTATGGAAGGATTCTGATCCCATTTTACCGGATTCGGGCAGAGATTCCAAGGAAAGCAGCGAAACTATGTGACGACGACATGTGAGGAAGTTAGGCGTGCTATTGAGGCATGGGGCCCAGAAAAGCGAATCGTCGGACGGATGGAACAGACTCTGACCGTGGCTGGCATGGCTGTGGTCGGGCGAAAGGCCGTGTACGGGACCGGGGAGGCCAGGAACCGGGTCGGGTATGCAGTCGGGGCCGAGGGGAGGGGGGCAGTTGTGCGAGGCCGGATGCTGACCGTGCCGGGGCCCCTGAACGAGTGTGAGTGATGACGTAGGCCCCTCAGGAAGTGGCAATATATTTTCTTACCTCGTTTGTTTCGTTGCCTTGTCCTTGGAACTCCTCAGGAACTTTGTACTTTTGCCACAAGTTATCTTACTGGTATGGTAGAGCTTAGTATGAGAGATTGTGGACAAAATCTTCCTTTTATTGCTTTTTATTACTTAATGATCAATAAAATAGTTGGAAACAACTTAAGATAGACTCTCAAGCAAAATAGGGGCTGTAAGCTTTAATTTGATGTACAGCAAGCTTATATTCCACTTGCCAGACAGTGTCAGAACAAAGTTTATTCAATACTGCAAGAATAGTGACTATACTCACTTCAGCACCAAGGACAATATTCAATCATTAACTTACCTGTAGCAATACCTGTTGATTTTCTTACCTCCTTTGTATCGTTGTCATGTCCCCGGGACTCTTTAGGAACTTTGTACTGATGTCAAAAGTTTTTTTACTGGTGTTCTAGAGATAATTGTGAAAGATTCTGGACATTTTATTGCTTTTTATGACTTTATTCATAAATAGAATTGGTGCGCATAACTTAACATAGACTCTCATGAAAAGTAGAGACTGTAAGCTTGAATTGGTACAACAAGCTTTTATTTCACTTGCCAGACAGTGTCAGAGTGAAGTTTATTCAACACTAAAGGAATAGTGATTAGACAGAAAATGCAAATCAGCACCAAGGACAATATCCAATCATTAACTTACCTGTAGCAATACCTGCATGATTTTTTTTCTCACATGGGCAAGGAAATGTTGTCAGAAGTCTTAAGATAGATTGTAGTCAAGAAATTCACGCTTAAATTGTAGGATATGAAAGGAGAATACACAAGTTAAATGAAAAAGTGTGTTTTATTGTTTTATTGCCACTGTAAACCCTTATGACTGATAAAATTGTAGATACATGCAACATTTCTTGAAAGTACACATTGTTAGCTTTACAATGATATATACCTTCATGGGGTTATTGTAAAGCAAAGTAACTAAAAATAAGGAAAATCAAACTAGTACCCTTTGTTTCAAAGGGGTCTGGGAACCCCAGCAGTGGGGGCGAGTTTTGGTATAGAAAGCCAGCAGCCACCATAAGCCTATGAAAATATTTGGGTGTACCCTGTGCACCCACAGAAAAAATTGGGTGCACAGCTCCAATTTTGGGTGCACCTGGGTACACAAAACCCCAGTATTTCGAGCCCTGATGATGCAACAAGACCTGGTGCAATAGGTTGTTAGGTGTCACAAATGTGTATCAGCATTTCTGAAAGTTGATTTTGCCAGAACATTGGTTGGAGGTCAGCAAAACCCCTTCTACAGTGTACTGGATATCCAGCTTTGATATCCATCTGTTTTCTGACCACAGAAGGCCTGACGGGAAAGGAGCTGCCACCTCTGCTCCATGGGGGTTTTGTGGCTCCAGTGTGTTTGTGTACACAGGGCAGGTGTAGGGGAGGAGCTCTTGTGTTCTGCTGATTAGCTGTGAGGTGTTAGGGGACAGCCCCCAGTGTTGTAATAGGATTGGAAATTCACACCCTGGACATTCACACTCAATCATCCTATTGTGTGGTTTTTATTTGCTAACAATGAGGCTGATCCACTCTAAAGTATCTGTTTGGCCACCAGTTCTCTATTGGTTATGGGGTTAGACAGCAAGGATTTGAAGGAGTAGGTTTATCTTCAAGCAGGTGTTGGAATGGAAATTATTAGTGTTTATCTACTGGCTGCCAATCAGAAAATATTATTATGTAAATCATGAAATGTTCTCAGTGCTTTTAATTGTATGGTTTTCCACTTTGATCGCTCCAACACAAATTTAAACCCTTCTTTCCCTTCCACCACAAAATTAAATCCCTGCAAAAATAGATCAGTTTACAGTACCATTTCCTACCCCACCTCTGCTTGGCCTTGGATAGTCTACATACTAAACGTCCTTAATGAATTGCTGAATACTTCATAAGGAACTGATTGTTTATTGATCATTGATTGGTAGTCTAGTATAATGAGGAATTGATCACCTCCATTAGATGTTGCAGTGATGGATTGAATATTGACAGACTGGTGACCAACAGGGAGGTCACTTGTGTAATTCATGACTTCATTTGTCAGTTGCAGATTTTTGATAGATTGATCTGATCAATCAATGCGGTACCTTGCTGGAGGGGGCGTATACAGAGGAAAAAAAATAGGGTCTTATTTCTATCGCTACCTTTTTTTTATTTATTTATTGGTTTGGCTGCACCGAACACACAGCCAGGGCTGCCCAACTAGCCTACGGCTATTACAATGGGCTAGCCCTGCTGACAAACACATAGACAATACATAAAAAGAACATTTATATATATATACATGGTGTAGGATAACTTACAACTTATCGCTACCTTCCCCTTTAATTTCTGTTTTCTCTTATTTTAGCAGCATTGCCTTTTGGTTTTGCTTTATAGCTGATTGGTTATAAGTCTAGAATGAATTTTCTTTCCGAAGTCGCATCTGTATGATGATGCTATTATTTTACTATATGAATAATATTATTTTCTTTTGTATACGAAAACTCAAAACTAACTATTGATTTAACCGTGTGCTGCAATTCTACAATAATGCACAGTGCTATTGTCTTTAAGGTCTTTAGATACATTCTATATAAGATGTATAGATATATTTCTGATGAGAACAACTGTAACTTAATACTATAAAGCAACCTTTGCGGAAGGTAATTGACAAGTCAGTGTCTTGATTAAATAACAGATAGATGATGGTCCAGTCATCAGATAATCACATTGCATGTAATGTAAAATATTGACAGGCTGATGTCAATCAGTGCTGAGCCACTGGACGTATCCTGAATCATATCCTGTTGGGAACGACACGAATTTAGGTCACCTCACAAGCCATGCCACTTGCGCATTCAGGCTGGCATCCAGGATAGGGAATTCTACCATCGACATTTTTGTTTGGAGATTGCAAATCTTATTTTCTTTTTACTAGAAGAGAATTTTCTTTTTATCTAGAAGAGATGTCAACGTGATGCACATGCTTAGGCAGCGAGCTAACGTTGTGTATGAAAGGACATAGTCTAATAAGGGCTAAAAGCTAAAGGCAATACATGTAGGTTTCTAACACTGAGACCCCCTCACATTCAAATGGACTGGTCTGCTTAAGGAGGATTTCTATAGTGTCCAGCCGTAATATTGTACTACACTACAGAGGACCGATTAGAGCGTCCGTACC